>NC_137046.1:62584911-62589911 GCF_032717465.1 Coenobita brevimanus | reverse complement strand
ATTCTCGACGGGCTAGAAGATGCTTAGCTCTGTAACTAAAGCTGAAATATTAGTAACCGCATTCTGCTTACTTCATTTGCTGATATTCTCAACGAGCAACAAGAAGTTAAGCATTATAACTAAAGTAGATGATGTCTAATGTCTTTTCTACGTTAAAGAGAGGAAAGCCAAAAGACATTATTATTTACTTCGATTTGGCGGAATTTACAGTAGCCTATACCATTCGAATGAGCAAACTGAAGGCCTTCGTATGGAAATTTCGTGCTGTATTAAGGTTAGTTATGGAGCTGGTCAGTCTTATAAATGAAAGACTAAGAATGAAATGAACCCATATATTAAAAAGGGTAAGCACAATACGGTTAAGCGTGTGAATAGTCTGATAAGTTCGCTAATTACACAGAGAGACAGGAAAGTGAGCATGTAATATGTACAAAGACTGTAAAGAGAGAGAGGGGAAGACAACAAAAGGAATTCTTCGTTGTGTTGTTGTTATAGGGATATTCTCGTGAGGGAATAAAATGAGACATGAACAAAAAAGAAGGATATCTAATTTACGGCAGGTATCTATGTGTCTTTGACCCTGAGATGATGCAAAGGTCACAGATATTATGAAACATGCACCACAACCTCCTCACGTATTTCAGAACGTGATTACTGAGATAATGGATGACTTAACTTAATTCTTATCGAACGCACGACGCCATTAAGACCGACAATTATCTATCTACCTCTCTATCTATTGCCTATAAAGAGTGGCCGTTTGTCCTTTGAGTTGGTTGTTTTACGTCGAGGGGAATTAGCCCTCCGTCAACCCACTTAGCATTTTCCAAACTCGAAGTCCTCCATCTGAACGCGACAAGCAACAGTCAAATATACAGTATATCCACGTCTCCGAGTACTGCTTGGTGAACTGGGGCAAGAGGGAAGCATGCTTTGTACGAAAGTCTGACCTGCCCTTGAATCAAACTTGGGATTTTTCCACCGGGGACGATACGTTATCAATGCACCACCAGTTCTCCCACGAGACTGTCAGGGTACGAACTGATAATGCTTGAAGAACGCCAAACACTGGTAATGACGGGAAGAGGTAGCGAGATTATTTTGGCTATTTCGTAACACCTTCTCCTCATTTATTTTGTCTATTTCACTTCAACCTATTCAGCCAGGCGACGTCTTTTTCGTTATATTCTTGCTCTCTCTTGACGATTTTGTTTAGCTTTGAAAGACTTCCCAGGTAGTGAAGGGGTCAATGAGACCATGTAACTAATCCCACCAGCTCGAAATGCCTAGCCTGGAGTCAGTAATAAGAAGATAAATACTACTACCACTACTACTACTACTACTACTATAGTCTACTGCTGCTGCTGCTACTACTACTACTACGACGATGACGACGACGACGACGGCGACGATCATGACAGTGTTGGGAACGATGATAATGATGACGATGATGAAGAGATGACGATGACGATAATGATAGCGATGGGAACGATGAAGAATGAATGCCACCAGCCGGAGACCGTCATTTATATTACACTGTTGCCACCTTACAATTTTACTCAATCTGGGAGAGATGTGTGGCACTGGAGGAGTTAGATATATCCTTCACTCACCCTTTGAATTTGAGATATGTTTCCTAATCTAATTTCATCTGAAAATGATGCGGGTGTTGGCCATGGTACGGTGATGTTTTCTATGGACTGGAAGCAAAACCAAGTGCCAAAACCAGTTCATTACTTCCCAACAGTTCCTGGTAGCTGTGAGGAAAAAAGATATTTGAGATGTGTAGTAAGATCTGTAACAATGTAAGAGTTTCAGCTTCGACTCTATGTACAGTCACTCAGAAGAAGGGTCACTGTGATACTGTACTTGGGGCTGCATGTTTCCTACCTAAGAGTAATGATTGTGTGGCTGTATCCTTTTTACTCTATCTTGGTCTAAAACTGCCATCTCTCCATCTTGAATGCTTACTTGCAACAATAAATTAACATCAAAATATGGTGCTAGTCATGAAGAAGTGCTATAGAAATGTTGCAGAACCACAGCGTTGACTCTTTCTTCCACAGAGCTACGCGAAATAAGTTGCAAAAGGACGAAAATCCGGGCCATGTTAAAGTAAAATCGGTATAGTTCCCAAGCTTGCAGCCACATTTCATCTCATGATAGTACCTCCCAGGGTCGACTGCACTGTAGCCACGTATGTACCAGCTACACGTATCTACAGCCTATGTTTCCTTAGCAAAATAAACTCGTCTGGGAAGGCAAGAACAAAACAAAGTCCTTGAGAGAAGTGGGTAACCCCTTGAATCGGATGACGTATTATACTGCTTTATTTTGTCTGCCGCTATAGTCGGTTTATTATCATCTGAAGGAACTGGGCCACACGCACAGTTTAAATACTAGGTCGTGGTTGCATGATATACGATAAACCTTCGTTATGAGGTGGGAATGAGTGTCCTTGGTTACAACTCAAATCAACCCTTCAATATTGCAACACCTGGCCATCAACTGAGCTGAACGGGGTTAGGAATCTTTGGCAGCTAAAAACAAACCGAGTATAGATGATTTTACTTCAGTTAAGAGAAAATCCTAGTACTGAAGGGGTTAATGAAGGCTGTACCTAAACCACCAAGTTCCATAAGGCTCTCCTAATGAGAAAGAAATAGTCTGAAAGGAGCAGGAATAAACAAAACGAAGTCCTTAAGTTGAAGTGGTTAATGAAAGTCGAGTATGATGATGCAAGCAAGTGGGGTCAAATATAACCTCCATTAAGCTTTTCAGCTTGAGAGATATTAACTTAAGTATACTGAATCGGATGAAGAAAGCATGAATAAAACAAAAATGAGTCCCTTGGCGCCTTGAAGTGGTTAATGTCATATTTATTTGATGACGCAAGTGAGGATGCTCTGGTCGTATTCTCGCGAGGTTGCAGGAGGCTTTCTAGCAACTCTTTCTTAGTAGTTTGTTTTTGCATATAGCGCGTTCATATATTCTTGTATCTTACCAGTGTTTATGCAAGCCATGTCGATACTGGAAAGCTATAAACAACACACAAGAGAAAAATAATGTGCCTAAGCAAAACTACTCGTTAGAACGTTTCCTATGCTGACGAGGATATGCGGCTTCGTCCTGGCAACTGCGACTTGACTGCTAAGGCCGAAACTGTCCTGTCCTCGCGTGCCACTTACAGTTTGAATAGTGCTGCTCTACTTTCGTTTTATTATTATTATTAATAGTAGTATATAGTAGTAGTAGTAGTAGTAGCAGTAGTAGCGGTAGTATTCATTACTTTTATTATTATTATTATTATTATTATTATTACTACTACTACTACTACTACTACTATCATCATTATCATTAAAACGTCATTCTTCGCAGTTCCGAGAGGCATGTATCAAGTTTTCTTTTTGTGTGTGTGTGTGTGTGTGTGTGTGTGTGTGTGTGTGTGTGTGTGTGTGTGTGTGTGTGTGTGTGTGTGTGTGTGTGTGTGTGTGTGCGCGCGCGCGCGCCTACATAAACAGACATGCCTCAGACTTTGCTGTGGTATGAAAACGGAAAATGAGGAGTGAAAGCAGTGGAAATGGGGTTACGGAGGACTGTGCGTAGAATTCAGAAAGCATATAGGAAAAAAAATAAAAGGAAAATAAAGATGTGGGGTAAGGACGTCTGTGGACACCAGAGTCGAAGAAAGTGTGCGTAGATGGCATGGTTATGTGAAGAGAACAGGTGTAGCCTATATATAGGATATGGAATGAGGGCCTCTGAGACAGTCTCAAGGTGGAAGAAGGCGTGGTAGACCAAGCTGAAGGTAGGCAGAGACAGATTTAGTATATGAGAGCGTGAGAAGGCGAGATGGGGAAATAGATTAGGTTGGGAACTGACAGTGGATCGAGATGCGTAGGTAAAATTTTGTAAGGAGGAGCGCATATCAAGGGTCTGTCAGCTCTATTTTTATCCAGTGACATAAGAGTCGTAGGATTTACTCTAACTGATAGGGAATATAAAGCTCGTAAGTGTGAAAGTTTTTGTCTGTGGTCAGGATTCTGTAAGCTTGAATGGAGAGTGGATGAGAGTGTGGCCCATTTAACTAGGCAGACTCTGATAGCTTTCCCTCTGTCAGGTTATTTCTTGCTCTCATGACTCTACCTCACCCAATCCTAAGGTGGGGAGAGATATGGATGATGATGATGATGATGATGATGATGATGATACTAATACTACCGGGTACTATTACTACTACTACTATGATTACTACTACTACCACTACCACTAAGACAACAACGACTACTACTGTCAGGAGCAACAGCAGTGTTAAATGACGAAAATAAACTAGGATATCAAAGACTCACTGTCGTTCCGCCGACATGTTGCTAAGGGGGTACAAAGGTGGCCTTGTGTGTAGCTCTCGTTTCCTCTTTCTCCGTAGTATTAGCATTAGTAGTAGTAGTAGTAGTAGTAGTAGTAGTAGCAGTAGTAGTAGTAGTAATCTTCTTATTTACTTATATTTTTATAATTTTTTGAATCCTTAAGTTTAAACCCTCAGTCGGAGTAAAAGTTATGTGATCTCATGTTCTAATTCTTAAGAGGTTGCTGGAAATTAAAGAAAGACGGTGATACAGTGGTTAGCACGTCTAATACGCAACTGGGAATTGATGATCAACTCACAAAGCGATGATTTAGCAGAGGTGACAATGTTGCTGTAACATACGGTGGATTCCGTAGCAATTAAACATGTAAGAAAATAAAAAGAAGTTCTACCGAACAACACCGAGCAATGGAAAAGCGATACAGAGATGACTAAATTAAGTAATAATAATAATAATAATAATAATAATAATAATAATAACTGTGGTAGGTGGGGGCGCTTTGTGGTTGGTGGGGGCGCTCACCATCCACTCACTCGATGTAGTGCTGTCCTCGGGTGTCTGTCCTTTCCTCTCTTCCATCCTTCTTTCTTTCCATCCTCTCCTGTCTTTCTTTCCTTCATTCTTTCCTCGTCC
>NC_137046.1:62544911-62582411 GCF_032717465.1 Coenobita brevimanus | reverse complement strand
AAAGCAGCTAGTATGGAGCTGCGAGAAGGATTTTTCTGAAAAGTCCCTGCCTGCCCCATGATTAGACTTTGACAGTATCATCAACATCCAGATCTTTTTTTCTTTACAATTCAGTACAAGCCCAATGACTTTAGGGAATGCTGTCGATGAAGGCGAAGCAGGAATCGATATAATAAAGCAGGGGACTATATACTGGGAGATACGGAAGGAAATAAGTATAGTTACAAGAGATGACATTTCACTCATTGATTACAGTTCCTCCTCACCTCAGTCTCACGGAGCACCTCATCATCATTCTCCCTCACAGTCACATGTTCCGTCGGCGAGGAATCCGGAGTAAGCGATGGGGAGAGAGCCAGTGGGAGAGATACCTGAGGAAGAGAGTAATGAATGTAGACAGGTGGTGTTACTTATTTAATATTGCTGCTTCCGAAGGCTTCTTTTCACTTCAGGGGAGACTATTCGAACAGGTAGAGTAAGGGTATGGCATTCCTTTACCTCGTCACTACTAGGGTGCACTCCTGGCTTAATCCTAAGGTATTAGCACGGATGTAATACTCGTACAAATGACATAGGTGTGTGTGTGTGTGTGTGTGTGTGTGTGTGTGTGTGTGTGTGTGTGTGTGTGTGTGTGTGTGTGTGTGTGTGTGTGTGTGTGTGTGTGTGTGTGCGTGCGTGCGTGCGTGTGTGCGCGCGCGCGTGCGTTTCATACAAAGTAGAAAAATTACCCATCAAATTTACTCTGCTACCTAGAAAACTGAGGTACCATCTTCCCTCAGTTTGCAGTCCCAGTTATACGGAGAAAGCTAGGTATCATGGCAAACATCCCTGACTAGAATGGGAAAGACAAATACAATGTTAGAATGTCCTAAAAACAGTGGTGTTCTTACGGGGTCACCATGGCCGCTCTCTACTTCAAAAAAAAAAAAAAAATTGGGGAGAAGAGACAGACAGACAGACAGACAGACAGACAGACAGATACATGCTTTCTGGACAACACATTCAGGTAATGATATACTGAACTTTGATTCTGGAGTCACTTCATTTATGTTTTCCCGACAAAAACTTGATGATCTATAGTATCGTTCACATTTTCTTTTGCACCTGATTCTGCGACGATTAATCTATTTCTATACATGCTTAAATTTGGTACCGTCATCCGTTCCCTAGATAGTAATTATAACTCTTGGTTAAACTCAAAGCTTAAATGAAACTACTTTAATGACGTATGACTATTTAGGGAATAATATATGTACTGTTAGGAATGCCACCGACTGAATGAGTACTCAACTTGGTGGGATTATAGTAAGTTTTGTTCTGTACACTAGTTCAAAAGATACCTGCATATTTCTTCTTAAGTCATTTAGCTAAGTGGTTTTAATAGCTTTATTCTTGTCGTCACCAGGAATCTAAGCCTATTATCTCGTCGGTTAAGGAGGCTGCCTAATACCTCTTCCTTATTGGTACATTTCTGTTTCTGATAAACTGATATCTTGATAAATGGGGGTGTCCACCATTCACCCGCTTGGTGTGTTGCTACTTTAATTTGACCCTAAACTAAGTACTGTATCAAGTTAGAAGGTTTCTTGTAGTTCAGGAATCCAGTTACGATGCTGGGTGGTAACCATATAACCAAAGGGACGCCTGGTGGTTTAGTAAGTTAATATACCCCAACCAGATGTGGTCTATAACGGCTTGCATCTGAAGGTTGGCTAAGGTTTACTCGTACTGATCACATAACGTCAATCAAGAAAAAAAGACTGGTTGCTAGACGTAAATGTTTTAAATAAGTAGCCTAGCCCGAGGCCCCTGCGCTCCTGATTGAGCAGTATAGAACTGGATTATACATAGGAAGATGTTATTATGCACTCAATGTCGATATCAAAAATGTAAAACTAACATGGAAAGGAATACTACCGTACCAGCAATAAGTGTGCAAAATACAGCACAAATAAGAAGCGCTACAAATCCTCCTAGCTAACAAGAATAAGGGCCTATAGCCGAGGCTGTTTCGCAAGGGAGAGAGAGAAAGCAGTTCACCAGGTCTTGTTTACCGGCTGAAATGAGGAACACGCGTGAGTGGTGAAGGGGAAGAAACTATTGCAAGAGTGAGATGGCAAGGTCGGAGATGAGCCACGCAAGAAATGAGGGCAATGAGAAGGAAATGAAACCGCTGAGAAGGAAAGCAAGATGTTTCTAAGGAAAGGGGAGCATTGAGAATGAAAGTATGGCGATGAGAAAGAAACTGGACCGTTGAAAAGGAAAGAGAGAGTTGAGGATGAAAGGTTAGCGTTGCAAATGAAGCAGGGAAGTTGAGAATGGGAAGGGCAGGTCCTGATAGAGAAAGGTGAGGGTTAATAATGAAATAACAGCGCTGATAAGACAAGAGCGTTGATAAGGAATGGAGGGTAGAGTCACATGTAAGAGAGGCAGAAAACCTACAGAAAACGGTGACTTTGGTTAGAAACAAAGGTCTTGTGAACAGTAAACATCCTGTACGTGGAGGAAAAGGCTGCATTGTAAACAAAGTCTTTAGGTGCAGGAATGGGTCCTAAAGAGAGTCCCTCAGATTGGAGAAGAGACCTTATATAATATGAATAGGGTCTCTAGGTGGAAGGAGACATCCTGTAGTAAAGTTTCAGTTGGAAGAAAAGACCATATAAAAAACAGGATCTATAAATGGAAGTGATCCTATAGTAAACATCATCTCTAGGTGGAAGATGAGGCTCTTCAGTAAGCACAGTCCACGTGGAAGAAAGCCTATAGAAAACAGAGACTCTAGGTGGAAGCAGAGTACCGATGGCAGTCAGAATTTCTAGGTGGAAGAAGATCCCTTTAGTGTGCAGAGTTAGGTAGAAAAGACCTTTTTAGTATGTCGAGCTGGGGTAGAAAAGGCCCCTCAGTAAGCAGAGCTGGCATAGAAGAGGCCCTTTGGTAAGCAGAATTGGGGTAGAAGAGACCCTTTAGTAAGCAGAGTCTAGCTAGAAGATGAGGTTCTTTGGTAAGCAGAGGTGAGGTAAAAGAAGAAGTCCTATGGCAAGCAGTCTGTGGCTGGGAAAGGCCATATAAAGAAACAGAATCGTGGGGTGAAAGTTTATAAGTGCCTCTTGGAACGTCAGGTAATGGAAGAATGTTGCGGGTGCTTCAGTAAATTGCGATGACCACACATAATGGACTTTATTCTCGTTGGCTAAAATTTCGTAAGTATTCTCGCTGTCATGAGATATTTCGTAACTATTCTCGCTGGCTTAGATTTCGTAACTGCTCATGCTGACCAAGGAGATTTCGTAACTGTCGTCGCTGGCTTAGATTTCGTGACTGTCCTAGTTGGCACAGGAGATACCGTAACATTCTCGCTGGCTTAGACTTCATATCCACTCTGGCTGGCTTAGGAGATATTGTAATTATTCTCGCTGGATTAGATTTTGTAATATTCTCTTTTGCTTGGGATATTTCTTCACTGCTTTTGTTGGCTTTAGAGATCACTTGAAACTGAAACGTCTCTCATCTCTCATCTCTGTATGGAAATAAGGCAGCTGAGATATACCGTTAAGTGGCTACGCATATTGACAGAAGCTCGTCAAGTTGCAACCAGCATGGGAATTTCACTCAAGTTTCCAGAAAAGAAAGAAAGGAAGCATGAACGATTTCAAGACGAAGTAGTGGATGTTACTGATGCATCAAGTGAAAGTGCCAAGTCATTGATCAATGAATCAAGATATGGTGTGCACTTTCAGGGTTAATGTATTCTATTGTACTGTTACCGATCTGGAACACAGATTTCAGGAAGTGAAAGGTATATGTGCGATTTTTAGGTCACTGTTAAACTATGTAACTTTGGAAAATGATGAACTTGAAGCTACCTCAAAGAGCCTATCCCAGAAATACTCCTCAGATCTTTCAAGCAACTTTATTAGAGAAATGTTAGACTTGAAGAAAATATTTAGGTCAACATTTCTCTCAGATACAGAACTAGCCCCTCTTACTTTACTTAATGAAATTTAAAGTAAGGAGCTTGGGCCAGTTTTTAGTGAAGTTTGCACTGCAATCCGAATTTTCTGTACACTGTCTGTTATTGTTGCAGAGGCTGAGTGGAGTTTCAGTAAGAGGGCCTTTATAAATTCCTAAAGGCGCTGCCAAGAGCGCCTGCCCATCTGTCGCTCTTAGCAACTGAAAACTCACTTACCAGAGGCACTGATTTTAGTTCTGTTCTAAAATAGTTTGCTACCAAAAGAAGGCATGGAAGGTGATATTATAATTCGCTATATAAGGAGACTGATTTTATATAGTATTATGATTAAACTTAGTGTTCGCTTTATATGAGTTTACTGCCAAGAAGGCATGGAATGTGAAATTACAAATGAGTCACGATAATAAGGAAATTGATTTTGATGTTTATTTTGACTGAATTTAATGTGTATTTGTTGAAAGTTGTCATAGTGTCTTAGCTTCAAGTTAATACTGCACATGTAGTTTACAATTTTTGTTTTATTATATTGATAATTTCAATGTGCCTTCTTTGTCTGTTCTATATCCAAAATGAAGATATACATTAATGCGTTTTGAAGCTGATACAGTAACTTGATAGCCTATGATTTTTGCAAGACCAGTAAACCTCTGTAAGCAGACCACATTATGTTTATTACAATTTCTTCATAGTGATTTTTTTTTTTTTTTTAGTTAGGCCAAGCAAAAATATTCTTCCTGTAACATTATTAAATTGTCAGTGTGTGATACTTCACTCCAGGATTAATATTCTGTGTAGTTATTTTTACAGAAATTGCTAATAATGTGAACAACCGAAAAGAATATGTTTGTGGGCGTTAAAAAAAAAAAAAGTAATAAGATACTTGGAGGACAGAAGGGAGACTAGGGGGATGGGGGGCCAGGACTTATACTCAGTACCGGGGCCCAGGTGTTGGATGCTTGGGGCCTGCTATCGAGTAAACAAACAATATTACTGGTTATCAGTATTAATAAGCAGATAGCCTAAACCAACAGTCAGACGAACGCTCACATGACTCTCTTCCTCATTCTACAACAAATGTACCGTTGTTTGTTTTCACTTGACGGAAATGATTCACCCTCAACAACATGCATACTAAGTCGCGGTTGCATGCAATTCGATGACCCTTAGTGACGATCGGGAGAAACGAGTCGTCTTGGATATTACTGTCTTTCCACTCTAACTTGGCCTATATTTAACATGTCCCCTTCATGAATGCTGAGCTGTAAGAATACATTAACACTTGTATATGCTGCCAGTCACGAAATAGTTTTATGGAAAGAATGTAAGGGAGTAGCAATGTCTTTTTCCGTCACTGTCATATTGTACGTGAAATAAGCTGCAAAAGGACGAAAATCTGGGCCAAGTTAAGGTGAAATGAGTGAAAAAAAAAGTAATCGGAGTGAAGGTGTCAAATGGACTTTTTTGTAATTAACTCCGGGCTTAATTTCCCCTCACTACAACTGCGCATTTTCTGTATTATTCTTGCTTCCTCCAGACGATTTTATCCAGCCTAGAAGAGACTTGAAATGGGAGGGGTTATATATAGCTTTCATTAATTCCTTCAATACCAGAGATCACTCCTAAATTCAAACAGAAAATCGTCTGGTGGTAGCAAGAGCAAACTACAAGAATACGTCATTGGATTGCAGAGGTTAATAGACGATAGAGAAGATGGAGGAGGAGGAGGAGGAGGAAGAGAAGGAGAGGAAGAGGAGATGATGATGATGAAGGAGAAAATGAAAAAGGCATAAAAAAGGCAACTTAAACCTTTGCTCGTAGTTGTGAAAGGTTAAATTACTCCCTTGCTAAAGCTTCAGGCACGTACAATTACTGACAATGATATAGCTCCACTTTTTTTTTTTTTTTTTTTTTTTTTTACTGAACAACTATCTCTTACATACTATTCTGAAAAATATACTGGGCTCCGAAGATCACATTAATGGGTTTCGAAAGTCATCGTTCATCGTCTCGTTATTTATCGATATTCTGAAGATTAGTATTTGGCTGTGACTACATCACCTAATTTTTTTCCTCTCTTTTTTAAGTGACAATAAGGATGATGATGATGATGATGATGATGATGATGGCAATAATAAAAAAATAATAATATAAATATAGTAGTAGTAGTAGATGTTAGTAACAATGATGATGATGGCACTAATCATAATAAAAATAATAAAAATAGCAGTAGTAGCAGTAGTGGTATTAGTAGTAGTAGTAGTTAGTAACAATGATGATGATGATGCTGTCCGTCTTGATGGTACTCACAGGACTGGAGGGCACTGGGTCGTTTGGACTAGCTCGGAGTAGGAAAAGCAGGAGGTTAAGGAGGAGGAGGGCAAGCAGGACTGAAGGCAGGATCCGCCTCAGCCCACTGTATCCTGTCATGCTTGACATCACACTGGCTAGTAAGCGCGAGGGGGGGGGGGAGGCGTAGTTCAAGGGGGGGGCGGGGGGAGGGGGTGGAAGGGATCTCACTAATACACTGCCACGAAGTATCACTGATTAGCACATGAGGGGGCGGGGCGAGGGGAGTCTCACACACTACTACGAGGGAGCACTGGCAAGCAGGCAGGGGGCTGACGGGAAGTCTCGAATACACTATCACGAATTAACACGAATTAACCTCTTGGCTGCGAAATGCCTACTGTGGTTATCAGGCAGGGGATGTAATAGTAGATGCGTGAGTGTTATGTTCTAGAGCACAGGGTTTTCATTTTGTACATGAATGACACAGGTGTTCTCTCAAAGGGTAGTTAAAACTTCCGTGGATGAAATATTACAATAATCTGTACTTTGAGACAATTTCATTTTACCAAAGTAGAAACAGCAACTCGATCATCTTAAGTATTTTTTTAATGACCTAAGTGCGTGGTATTTTAACAGTTACAGTGTCGCCAAGAAAAAACACTGCAATTGCTCTGTTAATTGAATTATGTTAGATGGGGAATTACTCTCCTAAATGTGGTCGCTAAGCTTGTCGTCATCCGGCAGGTTTTCTTATTCTCGGAGTGGATGAAGGACTCAGTGTCCTGGAGAGGAAGCATGCACTTTGATAACACCATCTCCCTCGCATGTCGGAGAGCAGCGGTATTTAAGTCACTTGAATAATATCACCAAAGGAAAAGGCTGAATTTCAGGAGGCTTCACCATCACTTGGTCAGAATGCAGGGTCACCCATCAGTAGCGATATATAAATGCGTTAAATAATCCAAGGAAAGTTTGGGCTTCAGGAGGCTTCACAATCACTCGGCCAGAATGCGGCATCACCCATCACTCCACCCCCTCAAAGCCAGAAGAGCAACGTACGTCTCACCCCCAGGAATCACAACGCGAGAATGAAGCCAGGTTCAGGCTTGAGAGGAAGGGAGAAGGTCAGCGTCACTCCCGGGTACACCACTGGTCGCTACACATTGTTGCAGGACCCGTATTCTCGTCAGCTTTTGGAAGAATTACTAGCACCTGTTTCTTGTCGATGAGTCTTGAGTATTACACCTCAGTATTTTCTTCAAAACAATATATATTCTTCTGCTGCCGGTATAGATTGGATATGTAACAAACAAGAGAATAAGGACGTGCCTAATACAGAAATAAACTGATAAGAAAAGATGCCAAGCAGCCTTATATGCAAAAATAAACCGGTAATGAAGTGCTATGATGTCTCCCTTTGCAATAAACACAGGGCTATGGGTTATATTTTCATTAGTCTAAGAAATTTAGGTTTAGCCCTTCCTCAGTGATTTATTTTCCACTTAACACCTTACTACCTTCATGTAAACTACTGGTGCAGTTTATGCCGATATGACAGATATAGTTACAGACAGCAAACAAGATAATTTTTAGGATCAATGCACAAAATAAATCACCAAGGAAGAGTTGCTGCGTAATCTCTTGTGCCATTACGAGAATGTCATATTAGAAGAAGCTAGAATGTCGCTAGGTAGCCTGCCTGCACAAAACTCCAGAGATGGCCAGTAACAATGCTATAACCCTCAAGACATTCCTATAATACTGAATAAAAATGTCTGAATTAGCGCTAGATCCATAACTAAAGGTTTCAAAACTTGCCGCTAGATAAATGTGAATGTGCCTATCTGGTGCCGAAAGCGCTACACTGGCAACCTTAGTACTCAAGAGAGCAACATCATACACTGACGCATTCGAGTTGCCAGCTGCTGTGACGCGAACGCCTATCCGTAGCTCAGGTGGGCTGAACATACTTTTCTGCTGCATGGGGTGAGTGACTGAAGGAAAAGATACGATACCTGCCTTATCTGAACCATGGGACATCAATCAGATGCACACACGCCTACATAATTATATATCAACGTAAAGTAAGAACACGCCCACCACTAGGCACCATTTACTCCCCTTTCCCCACACCTTCCACCTACACCCCAGAGGTTGCAGTGGGTATGGTAAGAGAATGGCAGATACATAGTGGCAAGAATGAGGAAAATAGAACATGGACACTGGTCGCTCGTATCCTCACAGAAGGTCTGTGAACAATGAAGGGAAGATGTGAGGGTAGTCGAAGGTTATCTCAACAAAGGTGAAGAGGTCGAGGTTAGCTAGCGAGACGGAATCTTTTTTTTTTTTTTTTTTTTACTCCCAGAGTGAACTACATACGGCGTGCAGAAGCATACAGCTCCACTTACGGCTGAAATTCTGAGCCTAGATTCGCGTCGGTTTACGGTGAACTGGCTCTCCTAATTAGGAATTGTTCTTGAAGAAAGAAATGTGACATGGAAAATTTCTGCACTCTCCTTTCCTTATCATCCCCCCTTCAAAATAATAATAATAATAATATTATTATTATTATTATTATTATTATTATTGTTGTTATTATTATTATTATTATTATTATTATTATTGTTATTATTATTACTATAAATGAGTGAATTGATCGTAACCGTAAATGTCAGCCCCAGACAAAGTATATTACTCCAGTTCATAATGGAGTCGTCTGTGGCATAAAAAAAAAAAAAAAAAGTTACCAGAAGACTTACTATCAAGGCCTTCCACATTCTTAGCCATTAATGTCATCTGGTCAGGTTAAGTGTATTTGTCTTCCTTCGTGTTGTGCGTAAATTCTTCTTCACTGAGCGTACATGAGGGAAGGAAGCCTCCAGTTAGACATCAGTAACGAGATCCTCTTCCCACAGCATACCACCCATATTGCTAAACCGTCTCATGGCGTGTATTTTACTCCAGTTGCCACCAGATGATTTTAATTCAACTCACGGTGAGCCATACGAGCCTGAATGTTAAGTCTGTCACCACGAACCCTCTCATAGTCCGGACAACTCTTGTGTTTTGTTCCAGCTAATGCTATAGTATTTTATGAGTTGTGATAAAGCCTTAGCAGTCCGAGTGCTAGCAATATTTTGAAACATGTCGTACCCAGACAATTTATGCGTATTTAGCGTAGCATGGTGTACCCCTTCAGTCAGAGGGCGTATAATCGTCAGGACTGGATTTAGGCAAAAGCAAAATACGCGACAGCTCAGAGACTCGCATTCTGAAGGGGCCACTCATTTTCTTTGTTTGTTAGCTTTATTATAGTTTATACAGTATTTAAGTAATGAAGTAATCTAAATCACCCACGCTGCATGAACTTGTTATGCATCTTGGCGGCATTCTTGTAAAGTTCATTTGTTACACAGCCTCATTCTTTGCTGACAGTTGCGTATTTGGCCTCTACAGCTTCCCATAGCTTAGGACCTCGCCATGTATAAATCCTACCCTGTTAATCTTATTTCATTCTTGTTATTCCACATTTGGGAAGACATCTCGAACTGGAGGGGCTAGATAGAGATCCCATAAGCCACTTGGCAACGAAGCTCTCTTAAACTGAATAAAAGAGTTTGATGAGTGACCATACTATCTAAATACACTCTTCAATCCTCTCCTCAACAGACTTCCTTACTCAGCATCTGTTATGATTTCTACATTTAATATCCAACCTACACAACCACAGACATTCCTGAACACTTCAATTTTTTTTTTTTTTTAATAATCATCATCTTCCAATGTCTCGCCATCATACGTTACTGTGGACACTGATGCACTCTCATGTTATATATTCTTGCAGCCTCTGTACTCTCTGTACCATACCAAGGCTTTCCTCTCACCAGCCACATCATTACCTTGAGTCACGCTACTTCCACTTCTTTCATTGCACCTAAGTACTAAAGCTCTTCCACTGCTTCCAGACTTTCTCCATTTACCAACACATCGCACTGAGTCACCAGCTTTCTCAACAATCATCATTTGGCGGTAGAAAATATATAAAACAGACCACCGAGCTAGAGTTGACGACAGCATCCCCTAGCTAAAGGAAATCGTCTGGCGGTACTACCAGACTTTAAAGAAGCATTTGGTAGCGGAATAGAAGCAAAATCAATTAGCCCTTTTGCCATACGAAGCCTCTCCATCTGAATAAAATCACTGGGTGGAAGCAAGAATGGAGCTATGAAATGGACAAGTGTAGGTAGGTGCGGATGGGCGAGATGCAGTGTGTTGTTATTGACATGCAAGCCCACCACCTCACGTTTTTTGCTTAACTGATGTATCCAGTTCCCTCTTATTTCGGGATCTCATTTTGATCTGGTTCTTCATTTGTTGATGCCCATTTATGTTCTTGTTCTGCATTTATTTCTAGCGTCTTACATTTTAAATACATCTGAACATTTCATTAAAGTTGTTTCCCCCGAACTTTCCCCAGTTTAGGCGAGTTGCCCAGCCATATTGGTGTCACCATATGAAGGTGTCCAACGCTGGAGTTCAAGTTAAAATATCAATTGATTTTTTTTTTTTTTATCGATTCTAAACGAGTCCTTGCAGATTAATTCTCCTGTTCAAGAGTAAGACCATCACTTCTCTGCATCTTTTGAACGACTATCAAATTACCGTCGTTCTTTTGTTACAGGTTAGCACTGATGATGATCAATCATTTCCTGTGGCACCCTCGGGGATGCATAGGGCCTCGATGAACTCACACCACCACATCCTATCTTGTGCTAACTCCTCAAGATCTCCCCAACACTCATCTCCAGCTTCCCGTCTCATTGTCCTCACCCACGTCTCTTTTGGCCTTCCTCTACCTCTCCTACCAAGTACCACCCACCCTGGTGTACCTCGTACTATTCCCTGTCTCCTATACACATGTCCCAGCCACTTCCATTGTGAGAATCTAACATATTCATCGATCGGCTGCACTCCCGTTATTTCTCTAATTCTACTATTTGGTATCCTTTCCCACCACTTAACTCCTAATATTCTTCTAAGTGCTTTATTTTCAAACACCAAGAATTTATTTTCCATGGTCACTGTGCTGTACCAAGACTCGTGTCCATAAATTAAGATACTCCTAACCATTACCTTATAAAGTTTGATTTTTGTATGCACAGAGAAATTGTTATTATTCCAAATATTTTTAAGCATTCCCATTGCCTGATTAGCCTTCTTTAACCTTTCCTCGAATTCAAAGTTCAAAGAACCATCCTTGGCTAAATAAGTACCTAAATATTTAAACCTATCAACTTGCTTTACAACCATACCTCCAATTACACATTCCTGCGCATTTTCCATATTCATATTGATTATTTCAGTTTTTCCACAATTAATAACCAAACCCACCTTGCGACCTTCACTCACCAAACAGTCCAACACTCTCTGCATCTCTTCTGGCCCATCACAAATCAAAACTATATCATCTGCATAATCTAAATCCAAAAGTTTCCTGTTCTCTCTCCAAAGTATACCTGCACCGGTTTCTGTTCCAACGCGTTTCATAATGTAATCAATGACCAATATAAATAGTAAAGGCGATAGAACACCACCTTGAATTACTCCGGACTTGACTTCAAACGAATCACTCAGACAACCATCAACCATCACTTTACAAAATGTGTCCTCATGCATGTTCATAATGACCCTCACAAACTCCTCTGGTATCCCATAATGTCTCATGATCTTCCCCATAGTCTCTCTCGAAACACTATCAAAAGCCTTTTCAAAATCAACAAAACAAAGACTTAACGGTACTCTCATTTCATTAACTTGCTGCATCAAATGCCTGACTATAAAGATCTGATCATTGCAACCACGTCCCTTTCTAAAACCAGCCTGTTCATCCCTCAGAATACCCTCAACCACCGGCTCCAACCTATTTAACAACACTCTACTGAAAACTTTCAAAGCTATTGGTGACAAAGAGATTCCCCTCCAATTACCACATTCACTAAGGTTTCCCTTCTTCGGAACTTTAACAATTACACCATTCTTCCAAACTGATGGTAGTAACCCCGTCACCCATATCTTATTGAATAGCTTAGTCAAGATCATTATTAATCTATCCCCCTCCACTTTAAACATTTCCGGAAATAAACCATCCTCCCCTGGTGCCTTATTATTCTTTAACTGTTTTACTGCTTTCTCCACTTCTGTAAGCCTCAACTCTCCTGTTTCTATATTTAAATCTTCCTGAGCAGACGGTATATCCTCTTCTGGTGGTATTGGTCTATTAAGAACTGTCTCAAAATGCTCTTTCCATCTGTTTTTAATATCTCCATCTTTGGTCAATAAATTTCCTTCCCTGTCTCTAACTGGTATTTCCTTGCGTTTACCTGCATTACCACTCAGTTCTCTAATCGATTCATATGCTATTCTTTGACTCTGTCCATCATTTTTGTTTATTAAGATTTCAGTCTCTGCAACCTTTTCATCCACACATCTTCTTTTATCTCTCCTAGCTAACCTTCTTACTTCTGAATTCAAACTCCAGTACGCAGCTCTTGCTAATTCAATCTCTCGTTCATCAACGCATTGCATCTCACTCCTCAATTTAGCCTCACCTCTCTTTTTTATCATATCCCACGTTTCCTCTGATATCCATTTCTTTCTCCTGAATCTATGTCTCCTTCCAATCGTACATTCAGCAGTCTCATGCAAAACTTTGTTCACATCCTCCCACATCTCATCTACACTTCTCTCCCCCTCTTCCAACGTTTCCAACACCAAAAACCTATTTCTGCATTCTAATCTGAATTCCTCCTTTTCTTCTCCTTCCCTTCTAAGTTTAACAATATCGTATCTACCAGCACCAGATTTTTCCTTCTTCTGATTTTTAAGTTTAAACCTTATTTTTGCAATGCTGAGTTGATGGTCACTACCAATATCCGCTCCCCGTTTAACATGAACATCTAGCAGAGAACTTCTATGCCTCCTACTGATAGCGATGTGATCAATCTGATTTTTATATTTTCCACACGGCGACACCCAAGTTGTCTTGTGTATATTGCAATGCTGAAAGAGTGTGCCCCCGATGACTAAGTCATTTGCTAGACAGAAGCTTCCAAACCTCACTCCGTTTTCACTCATCCTACTACCAACTCCCATCTTACCCATACATGCCTCAAATCCCTCATTTGAACAGCCCATTACTGCATTAAAGTCTCCAACGCAGATCAAAACATCATGTCTAGGTACCCTTCCTACTCCTTCTTGCAACTTTTCATAAAATGTGTCTTTCCTTTCATCGAGTGCATCATTAGTAGGTGCATAACACACAAACAGACTGATGTTGCCATGATTTGATTTAAACCGTGCGTATAACAATCGCTCATCTATAGGATCCCACTCACATAAAGCCTTATTTGCCTTACAACCCAGCAACAATCCTACTCCCTGATAATGCATTCCGTCCTGTCGACCAGATATCAATAAACGTATACCATCCTCCAAATCCAACTTATCGACTCCAGTTAATCTAGTTTCTGTCAGAGCACAAATATCAAGTCCGTAATTTTGAAAAACCTTCACTAACTCATCGATTTTACCGTCATGATTTAGCGTTCTCACATTCCAGTTACCAATTTTAATTGTATTTTTTGCATTGACAAAGGAATTAGATTGTAATTGAGGCAACCGTGAGATTCTTAGCACCCCCTGCCCATTTAAGGGCTGCACGGGACTGGGGGCCATTATTGTTCTTTCAGAGTCCATCAAGGTTTCTTTGGCTAACTTCCTGAACACCTCGCCACTGTGTTGCAGTCGCAGTAGGCAGCTAACTTGCCTGATTGCCCACACCCGAAAGACCCAGCTATGCTGTAGCCAGTCACGTGCCGGCATGTTTCCCAGCCATTTCACTCTTAAGGAGTTCCTCTGCCTGAGAAAGCAACCACCCCCCTGCTCCCGAGGGCTTTTGATCTGTGTAGGTAGAGGGCGATCACTCCCTCACTAGCCATATACAGTGTATATACAGTGTATAGGCTACACTCACCAAAGGTATATATATATATATAGAGAGAGAGAGAGAGAGAGAGAGAGAGAGAGAGAGAGAGAGAGAGGGAGAGAGAGAGAGAGTATAAATTTTTCTTTACAGAACACAACTCACACACCGTAAACACACACATAAACAGACACACACACACACACACACACACACACACACACACACACACACACACACACACACACACACACACACACACAGATACACACACACATAGACAGACACACCATCTTCTTGTACACAGAACCGGCGAAACTTGGACTGTTACACCCGTAGACTTTCAGAGAGCATAATTTCTTATATAGCGATTTTATGGGCGACCGAAAGTTAGGTTAGGTCACTTTGGGCAGGGTTTGGTCTGATTAGATAATTTTTGGTTCGGTTGGGTTCAGATCAACTAGATATAGACGGATTAGGTTAGACTGCTTTAGAATAGCTCGGTTTTGATATATTTTGGGTCGGGTTCTATTGGGTTGGGTTAGGCTGGGTTAGGTTCGGTTGGATTAGGTCATTTGAGGCTTGAGTGGGTTTCGTTAGATCGGGTATGGTATGGTTAAGTGAGACTGGGTAGGATTAGGCAGGGTTAGATGCGGTTAGGCTGCATCAGAATTAGTTAGTTTAGGTATGGGGAGGTTACGTGAGAAAGTGAGGTTAAATACAATTAGACTGGGTTAGGTGAGGTTAAGTTAGATTAGTTTGGGTTATTTTAGATTGAATTAGGTCACTCGAGGTTAGGCCAGGTTCAGTTCGAGCAAATATAGATAGGTTAGGCGAGACTGGCCTAAAATAAGATTCAGACAACGTTATAAACACAACCCCCTCCTCCCATCTGATTCTGTGACCTACGTCTTGGCTTCAGTCTTTCTCTCCCTATTTCACTCTCTCGTAAAAGTCTTGGTCCCTGTCGAAACGCCTAAATTTACTGCATTGTCAAAGTGGTTTATGCATTGCGGTCTTTTGTTGGTCGGTCCTTCCAAAGTCAAGTATCGCACGAGGTGGACGTGGTTTTGTGTGTGTGTGTGTGTGTTCGTGTGCGCTTGAAGCTGTGTGTACTTGAGTAATGCCCACATGCACACACAAAGGCCAGGACAGTAGTGTGTGTGTGTATGTGTGTGTGTGTGTGTGTGTGTGTGTGTGTGTGTGTGTGTGTGTGTGTGTGTATGCAAACGTGTGTACTTGACTGATATCCACATGCATACACACAAAGGCCAGGACACACAGAGTAGTTTTTTATGTGTGTGGGTTTATGAATAGACTACACTTATACTCAGGCCAGGACAGACATAGGGTAGTGTGTGTGTGCGTATGTGTTTGTATGTGTTAACAGAATACACATACAGAGTACCATGTGTGTGAACAGAATATGTAGAGTAGCATGTGTGTGTGTACGTGTGAATAGAATACACATGTAGACGTGTGTGCTACCCACACTAACACCCTCTAATTCTTTCAGCCAGGATTGAAGACGTAGCGTGTATATGTCAGGACTCCAGATTATAATTACAAATCATAATAGATAGCATGATGGATAGATAGATAGACAGATAGACAGAGAGACAGATAGAAGCAGCAAGTACGTGTGGACATTCAAGTGCATATACATACATACCAGTTCTCACAAACCACTTACTAAAGTCAGTCAATAATATCTTTACAAACACTCCCGACGCAGTGCCAAGCGACATAGGTTTCATATAGTCAGGGAGCCCACTGGAGTTCATTTACACTTCCGGGAACGAAAGGCCCGATGAACAATATAATTTAACAGATAAATCTTGTGCGACTTGGCAGTGTCAAAAATGCACACAGAAGAAACCCAACTAATGGTTTTTAAACCAAATAAATTCCATTGCAGTACTGAAATAGGAACTAGTTTCGTAACAGAATAGGGAGCTAGTAGAATAAACGCGCTAGTGTTGTAGTTTCTGCCCGTTCCAAAGGTAGTTTGAAGCAATGGACAGTTAAAGTGTGGATGAAAATTGTCCTAGTTAACGGTTTTTAATGCTTCTATATAACATTGTTCACTATGCTTTTCTTATTCTGTATTTCAGTCGCTTATTGGGGCTGTTCTGCATGAGCCAACTTGCGTACTGCACCCGATTTCGTTTGTATCGTGTTGTAGTAAACTGACTATTAAGTTTATTTTCACTTTAGGTATATACTTAATCTGTGTATGGCACATTACGTGGATGGACTTGAGAATTATAAGACAGTTTGTATTTTACTAATCTCAGATGTATATACAATTGCATAATGCGTGCAAACTGAAGTGCAGTATCTACTCGATCTGCCCACTCGATCTGATTGCTCGACGTTAATCCACTCCGGCCATGTTCACCATCGACTGGTTCATACCAGAACCTCTAACCTAGGCAAAAATAAGTTGGCGGAATTATATATCAATACTGTCCAGTTTTTAAGTGAACATATGCTTTGAGTTGAAGACTAAAATCAGCAAAGAAGCCTGAAGCGCTAAAAGGAAATAAAACTATCCCCATTAGATTAAGACGATGTTCGAAGTTATGAACAAGGAACCGATAAGCCACAGACATGACACTAGTAGCCTTGACCTTATTCTGTCTCCCAGTTTTGTGGGGTATTAAATCTACAATTAAATGGAATAGTATAATAAACAGTTACATGAAATCCGCAAGAGAAAAATATGGAACGGAGATCCGCACTAAGCAGTTTCTGAGGAAGTTATCGTCGGTTTACTCCCACAAAATATCCTACCGCCTAGTGTCAGAATAAAGTACACAGGTTTATCATGTACAGCCACTGGAAATAACTAAAAAATGTCAATGCATCCAATGATAAATGTGTAAGTAATATACAAAGACAGATACTATAACTTACCACATACTCCAGCACGAGTTGTTCTCAGTAAAATGACCAGTTACTTTCTACCAGCTGAACTTCTCTCTGTCCAACCTCACCAGCCAATAACAGCCCGCCACTGAAAACGAAGTGAAAACGTCAATAGCTACATTCAAGTAGTAACATTTAAACATTGTTGTATTGAAAAATAACATACGAAAACAACAAAAACACGAATCATAACTTCCCACAAACAGAAGGAGGCAAGTTGTTCTCAGTACGAGAGCTGGTTAGTTTCTGACGGCTGAATTTTTACCTATAGCGATAGCTAGCAGGTCAATGAGCGGTCAGCGTTGTTGTTGCTGTTCTTTTTCTGGTGGATGAGTTAAAAGGAGGCCTTTGGAGAAGAGCGTCAAAGACGCTGGCCCTAGGGGAAAACCACAAAATCTTCGCACGGGGAAAAAGTGGACCCGGCTACTTCAACGCTCTCCAAATAGTGAGCCCTTCGAAGGTGAAGGACCGAGTTAAGTGGGCGCGCGCTGATAAGCATCAAACTGTTTCAGACAAGAGCCTCGCCGCAGGTCCCAGAACTCCATTCAACGTCACCAGCCAATGACAGCTCGCCACACCAACCTCCAGCCAATCAAACTGTATCGTAAAACACTGGCCAATCATTAAAGGTCACACAACTCTCCAGTCAATCCCAGCTCATACCCGCACCCCCTCTCGCTCTCTGATAGCTTGTCCTAGTGGAGCTGCATTTGCTAAACATCGTATTGAGTTCACCGGATAAATATTTCTCCATAACAGTTAACTTAAATCACGGATGGACATGGTTGCATGTTTTATTCTATTTTATCTCTTAAAATACAGTATAGATTATAAGATGTTATTCGTTGATCGTCAAGGATTTTCACCCCATTATTATCATTATTATTATTATTATTGGTGGTGGTGGTAGTGGTGGTGGTTATGCCGCTATTATTATTAAATAATTAATCTGTTTCTTTATTGTCGTTATTATCTCCAGACAATTTTATTCAACTCAGTCCCTTCAGCCACAGGAAGATTTTTTTTTTTTTTTTTTTAATTCATGCAGCCGCCAGACGAACTAATAATCCTTTTTTTTTTTTTTTTTTTTTCATGCAATAACTATACTTGGCTTGTTTTCATCCAAGGGAGCTGCGTCTTCATGTTAATTCAGAGCCGTGTGAAATCAGATAAGCCTTAGTTGTGAAAGAGGAATGAGTCTCCTTGGTTACTAGCCAAGCCGACCCTCCAATCTAATTTCACTTGGCCATCAACTGTGTCGAATGGCGCTAGGGATTTTAGTTCCTTTTTTTTTTTCTCTCTCTCTCTCCTCAGACGAGAGTAAACGCTTCAGATGATTTTATTCAGTTATGTAAGGCAAAATCTATTCCCCTCCCCGTTCGACCCCTCTCACTCCGCCGAGAATACGAGTTTGAGTGGAATACGGCATTTCGAAGCATCTCCTCCTTGACGTTTGTTTGCATATTACACCTTTTGCATTATTCTGTATTCTACTTACATATTTATAATGCCGACGTTGCTTATTTCAGTAAGGTACAAGATGCTGAGGTGTAATATGCACAAATAAATCGCTAAGGGGGATGTGTTACGATCCTCTTTTCAAATCCATTCCTTGGACTAACGTATTGCTTAAGTCTTGCTATTTTTCGGATGGTGTTATTCATCTTCAAAGCAATTATTCGAACTGAGAGGAGCGAGATATCGATATTGCCTTCATTAACCCCCTCAACCAGATGACGTCTGTTGTATCGGATTCTTGCAACCATCAATTTATTTTGTATTTTGTTACTTATACCTTTATAGTTTTCACATTAACTTATGCCAAATTTTCGTCTTTTTTTTTTTGGCAGCTTATTCACGGACCTCGGAGGGGTAAAAAAAGTGCTTTACATCCTTTTGCCTCGCACTTCTTCATGACTAGCATCATTTTCATATTTTCTTACCTAGACCTCTGCAATATAGGTTTTCACAATAACTTATGCCAGATTTTCGTCTTTTTGTTGTTCATTTCACGTAGCTCGAAGGAAAAAAAAAAAGTGTTACGGCTTTACATCCTTTTGCATAGCACTTCTTCATGATTAGCATCATATCCTTGTTAATCTACTGTTACAATCAACAATGAAGATGGAGAGACGGCAATTTTAGGCAGGGTTAGAGTCAAATGAATATAGCAGCGAAGAGGTTCATGATGGCTGTGTCAAACCCTTCCTGTTGGAAGTCTCCTGAAGTGGGGAAAAAAAAAAAAAAAAAAAATAGCCTCTGGAAGTAGCAAGCATAAAACAATGTCTACAACTACTTCTACCTCCTTCTACTACTATTACTGCTACTACCAGATGACCACTACTACTTCTAGGTTCTAATACTACTACTATTACTACTGTTCTACTAGACGATTTTATTCACCAGAGTGGGTCGGTATAATCCTGTATTATTTTTAACTCAGCTTTGTAGCTCATTGTTCTTACCTGACAAAGCTCCGTGATCTCAGCTCAGTTGATGGCCAAAAGCGAGACTGGAGGATCAAATTGACTACCACCAAGGGAGATTCATTCGTACCTCATCTAAGGCTCCTTGAGTTTCATGCAACAACGAATAAGTATTCAAGTTCTTGGAATGGCCCAGTTTCGTCATGTGAAAACAAATCTACTGGCTCTACACCCCCACACAATTCATGATTCTCTCTCTCTCTCTCTTTCCAACTGTCTCCAGAGAAAAATCGGCAAAAACAACTTCCCCCTCTGACCTAATCTTGGGACAAAAATTGAATTGGTCCGTTCTGCTCTTATGGTGGCTGTGAGAGTGAGAGAGAGAGAGAGAGAGAGAGAGAGAGTGTGTAGTGATGAAGTTAATGAAAGCCCTATATAACATCTCCAGCTCAGAATGTCTCTCATAAACTGACTGAAATTTACAGGTAGAGATGGCAAGAATATGTACTGCATTAAAAATTATGAGAGAGAGAGAGAGAGAGAGAGAGAGAGAGAGAGTAGTGAGGAAGTTAATGAAAGCCCTATATAATACCTCCAGCTCAGAATGTCTCTCGTAAACTGACTGAAATTTACAGGTAGAGATGGCAAGAATATGTACAGTATTAAAAACTTATGTTTAGGTTAAAGGAATCATATTTTATTAACAAACCATCTGGAAAAGCATATTGTAAAGATGATTCTCCTCTGCCTGAGTACTTGTCATTTTCTTCATGCTACAACCAGACGTTTTTATTCAGCTGAGGAGAGATTTTTCAAGCTGGAGGGGTGAGATACAGATATTATCAACCACTTCAACATATTTGCATTTTCTTATTGTTACTAGACTGTTTTATTCAGCTGAGAAAAGATTTTTTAAACTTGAGGGGTTAGATACACATTTATACACAATTTACTAATCCCTTCAACACAAAAGGTCTTTCCTTTGTTGAATAAAATCACCTTGATTGCAAGAAAAAAAAAAAAGTGTCATCATAGTTGCTCCCGTTGCTGTAGTTCCAGGCTGATCTGAACATGAACCTGATGTAATGCAGGGTCAAGCTGCTCTTCTCCTGCAGTACAAACATCCTCCTTTTCAGGAATAGGGAGAGAAAAGAGGGATATTCATATAACTGGGCAGTAGAGCTGCCCAGTTATGCCCAAGGCACTGCATGAAGGCACCCTTCTTGAGCACTGTCATTATAAAGAAAAGGTTCAACATATCAACCTTTTCTTTAACAATGCATCCTTCTTTCCATTCATCCTCTTCTGTCTTTCTTTCCTTCATTCTTTCCTCTTTCTTCTGCCTGTGGATGACTTGACACTCCCTCTTGTGTCTTTCTTTCCTCTTCCTTCTGCCTGTGGGTGACTCTACACTGAGTGACAAGCCAAATGGTTTCCTGTACACCAGCAAACCATTTACTACACTGGGTGGTAACTATATAACCAAATTTTGGCTCCTGGTGGTTTAGTGGGTAATAAGGTGCTCCAGTCGGATTGAGCTGGTGAAGGTTTATATCCAAAGGGGTGGTTGGGGTTTATTGCTCACGTAATGCCACTCAGGGATGAGTGAGGCTGGTCACTCTCATCTTAAATGCCAGGACCAACTTTCCTAGCCCCAGGCTTCTACGCTCCTCATGAGGCAGCGTAGGATTAGATGATGGATGGATGCATCTTGGCATGCAACTACCCCAACAGAGTCATCCCATGCAGTGAACTCTGATGTCTCCTTGTGGCAGACAGCATCTTGCCACAACAAGGCACAGGGAAGAATGAGGAGGTCCAGTTCCTGGACAGAGTTTCCATTTGCATCTCTCTATCCAATTACTAGGGGCACCTCTATATTATTCTATTTGGTTATATGGCTAGCACCTAGTATTGAGAATAATCTCCTGGGTCACTAGAAGCCATTAGGTTTGTCATTCAGTGTCGAGCCACCTGAAGTGGTAAAAGGCATAATAAAAAGTGATGGGGAAGGATGGGAGAAACGGGAAGAGAGGTTGGGAAACACACAATAAGAATGATAAAGAAGAAGCAGGCAGAACTACACTGAGAGAGTGGATGATGGTCACTGCCACTTACCACCATCCAGTGAGGGATGGTCAAAGTTAAATAAAACTCATTTACATTATTTATTATAATTCACATATTTGTAACTAAGTTTACTATATTCACACATTCATATATAACTTTCTTAACTTCTTGCATCACTGGTGTTGCTGCACTTAGGGACTATATCCTTAATAATGACAGACAATTTCACACTATAAGAAATTTCTGTCAGTTAAAGTGTGAATTACTGTAACTTCTTGAATCAGATGAAATATTTTTGTACATTTTCTTGCTATATCCAAATTTTATTTCAATTTAGCAGATTTTATTTAACTGGAGAGGTTACAAAAAGCCTTCATTAATCCACAGACTATGCCAACAACATAATCTAGCACTGAATAAAGTACAAATGATGTCATTGGGCTAAAAAAGTTAACATCTTTCCTTCGCTTATCCACTTGAATCAGGGTGAGGTAACTTTTTGTTTATTCCTGCTGCTACCAGATGATTTTATCCAACGTAGGAATGGTCTCTCGTAGTCTCTCGTAATCTAAGGAGGTGTTGCCATCTAATCCCTCCACTTCAAAAAGTCTATCCTAACCTGAATAAAATTATCTGGATATAGCAGGTATAAAAAACTAGTACATCAACAGACTGAAGGAGTTAGATTTGCTTCACTTAAAGTATCATTTGGCTGCACACATCATGGACTGTTGATCAAAAGTGTGTTTGTATTTTTACTCTTGTTATTTCTGGGTGATTTTATTCAGCCAGAAAGAAACTTTTGGAAGTGTAGGAGGCTAAACATATCCTTCATTAACTCCTTCATTAATGGAGGTAGTTCTCAAGTTGAATAAAATTTTATGATGCTACCAAAAAGTAATACAAAATGTGTCCTCTTGACTGAAAGGGTTAAGTGATGACTGACTAGACTAGTACACTGACTGTACATTTCACAATGCTGGAGTAATATTCAGGCCTTTAACTTCTTCAGCCAGAGGGCATTATTTATACTGTATTTTATTCTTGCTGCTGTGACCATGATGGTCAAATGGTTAGCATTGCCAGCTACAAATCTGCCAATCTAATAGCACCACAGTTTGAATCCCAGTAAGGGCTACTTGATACCATCCCACTCAGACATCCATCCTGTCTTTGCGGGATGGTAGGTAAAATCAATAAACAGGGTAACACACAGGTGACATAACTGCGGTGACCTGGATGATGCAGATTGTGGGTGAATAACCCACCACAGCATGAGGCCTAAGTTACAGAGATGTGCACTGTGGCCATGCACCTCATGTAATATGCCCTCTATAGTTTTTACTTGCTGCTGCCAGTCTATTTTATTAAATTTAATGAGGACCTCCAGTAGTGAAGGATTTAATGAAGGCTATATCTGACACCTCCAATTACAAATGTCTCCTCAACTGACTGAAAGCAGCAGAATGCAGCAAGAAAAATTACATAAGACATCTTTTGGCTCAGAGGGTTAAAGTGTTAATTGTACTATAGTACATTATCACTAAATGGGAAAACTTATATATACAAATATGAACATGATATGTGTATATGCACAAGCACATACACACACACACACACACACACACACACACACACACACACACACACACACACACACACACACACACACACACACAAAGTGCATAATCTAAAAATAATATTTGGCAATTGCGAGATCGTGGATAATGACGGTGATGATGGTGTGGGTGAAGGTGATGATGGTGAGAGGATTTATTGGAGGAGCAGCCATGTTAGGGAAACTCCTAGTACCAACCACGCCACTCCATGCTCTAGAAGACAAGAAGACAATTAATGCCTGTCAATTTTAATTCACTCCAGATTAGATTTACTCTCAGTCACAACTCATACCCTTCCACATTTGCCCATTTTCTCTCACTCTAACTCTTTCACCAATAACTATACAGGTAGTTCTAGTCTGAATGGATTATATTCAGAAGTGACAGTGTTTGAGTGAAGGAATATGTAAGGCATGGCTGAGTGTACCTCTCATTTGGAATGAATTATACATGAGTGAATTAAGGCAGACATTCAGTTTTTGCTAAGTCAAGTGGTTATAATGTCCCAGTCAGAATAATAGCCTTCCACTGGCTTTATACCCAAGAGGTGAATGAAGGCTTTACTATGATGCTGTCAAGGAAAGTGCACTACTCATCTACAGCTAAATGTACTGGACTACAGAGGTCTACATTTAGCCTTGGGCCTATACACCTCAAAGAGAGTAAAATGGGACCAGCTTTTATCAATTTCATTATCCAGTCTTTCCAAAGACTATAGCACATAACAGTTGAAATTACAATCTAGGTATGAACAAGCTGGGATGAAGATGACCTTCCCTAAAGGTCTCATGGCCAGCTGAGGAATCAAACACTAGACTTCTCAGTTATGAGACAACATCAGTATGTTTCCCATTACAAAACTGCCATTCCTCAAGATGGC
Source organism: Coenobita brevimanus (assembly GCF_032717465.1). Classification (NCBI taxonomy): domain Eukaryota; kingdom Metazoa; phylum Arthropoda; class Malacostraca; order Decapoda; family Coenobitidae; genus Coenobita; species Coenobita brevimanus. The sequence goes on along the minus strand of NC_137046.1, from coordinate 62,558,242 downwards.
AAGAGTAAGGAAGAAAGCTACCAATCATGTGCCTAAACATGATTATAAGCAGTCTTCATTACGTATCACCTTTCTGATGGTCTTTTTTTTTTTTCCCCTTATTAAGTTCCAAGTGAATTACAGAAAAACTGATGGAATGTTCCATTGGTGCCTTCCAAGCTGATTTGCCCGGTTCCCATTTTACAGTACCAATATAGCTGTAACTACATGCTCACCTGCAGCAGCAGATGGATGGCCCTCCATTATGGATGCCTGGTAGGGGACATCACTATGGATCTGCACAACACTGCTCTCCCAGTACCTTCCTTCAATACTCGCTGTGCACTTCACCCTCGCAGGGCCAGCCTCCAAGAGACGAGGCAGCAGAGAAAAGTGCAGCCCCAGCATCGCCGTCTGTAGCCCAGTCTTTGGGTCCTTTGTGGGTGGGTAGTGGGTCAACCAGGAGGGGTCAGCCTGAAAGAAGGAAAGGGTGTAGAAGCAACAAAATTATGTACAGTACATATATATATATTTTTTTAGCTCAGCCTGATGAAAGAGAATAACTTACTCTACTACTACTACTACTCCGACTGTCTTTCTTCTATTCCTAAATAAAATTTCTCTCTTACTTACACCATATATCCTGCTTATGTCTGCAGCTGTTCTGAAAAATATCACTTCTACAGCTTGCAATGTAGAAAGTTCTCTATCACTCACTGCCCAAGATTTGCTTCCCATATGAGAGTATTGGTGTTAAACAAGAGCAAAAATTTTGCAGTTTTCTGTTTGAAGGAAAGGTAACAGAATGGTCAACCTGATGGGAGGAATGTAAGTGGCAAATCTGACAGATATTTTCTATACTGTAATTCCCAGGTATGTCTTTTGTATCATATTCTTGCTACCCCCAGACAATTTTATTCAGTTTTGGAGATTTTCCAAACTGTAAAGTTTAGATACAGCCTTCAGTAATCCCTCCACTACTGTGTGGCTCTCTTAAGATGAAGAATTTGTCTCGTATCTTCAAAAATTACAATTAATATATATCCTAGCTTAATGGGTTAAAGCTGATTGAAAATATCACCCCCATACAGAGATCTATCCATGTAAATTTTGCTATACTTGGGTAACTTTGTGTATGAGAGGTGGAGGCCATATTTTAAAATAGCAATAATAATACTGTACAACTACTACAACTAATATTAATAATGATGATACTACAAACCTGCTCATCATTAATATAGAAGGCTAGTGTTGCTGGTGGTTTTGAGTTAGGTGATGTACACCTAACCATCACTATCTCATGCAACTGGTAGGCTGCCTTCACCCCCTGGATATTTGGCCTCTCGTCCGGAAGGTCTAAAAGAAACAAAATCCTTAGCGAGCCAAGACATATTGTTCTTGATACCTTCAAACTGTTTTATTCATCATATGATGTACTGTACAGTTAGGAGCAAAACTCTGCTCAACTTTTTGCCTCTTCTTTCCTGAAGAGTGTATGTGAGTGAGATGGAGGGGGGAAGGGAGGAGGGGATGGAAGAGTACGAGATGAAGGGATGGTGTGGAGATATACAGTACAGACCATGAGGGAAAGGGGTGTTAGTTGGAGGGAGTGCAGCCTAATGGCAAAGGACAGGGTAACATGGAGGTGATTTGTCTGTGCCCACCCCTTGCAGGACTGAGTCATCTGGCTACTAAAAATGAGAGACTAATATTTCTTACTTTCCTATGCTAGTTGATATATCTTAACTGAGAGAGGCTTGACACATGTCTCTGCCCACCGATGATTTTTCTTTTATGTAATTCTTGAGGTAGGAGGTGGATGGTTGCTATCATCTCTGGGAGGCACTACCACAAAAGCCATATAGCTGTGGGTGGGCAGAGCCTACAGTCCATCTCCAATTTTTATTTACCCAACTGTGACATTTTTTTTTTAACCCAAAGTCTGGAATGAGATTACTGCACATACACACAAATTCTTTCTACACAGCTACACTCTATCCCATGGTGTAGGCTGGACTAAACAGCACTGGATGACAGCTGGCCTACAAAAGAGAAAACACTGAATTCAAACTCCAGGCCCTACATAAGGGCTGATAGAGGTATTCAAGTAACTGACTTGTGGCACACCATAGGTGCTGGAACTACAGTACATGGCACCCAGTATCACTGTTCATTGCTACCAACAGGTAAAGCTGGCTTACATAATTATGCATGGGAAGGCATATAAAAATCAAATATAAATGTATAATACAACAGATATGTCCCAAGTGAGAACCAGATGCAGTGTAATGGTATGTGACCTTTTGACTCTGACTGTACCTTTGACCACATTTTCATGCACCTTAACCCCCTGGATACTCTGTCTCTTATCTGGATGGTTCCAGAGAATCCAGAGCATTAGTGAGCCATGATGGTTTATTCTTGCTACCTCAGAATTTGACTGTATTGGATACATTAAAAACGGAAAATATACAGTTCATACCAACAACAGTCAAGGTAGCAACTGCAGATTCTGTGTGGAATGACGGTGCCTCCCCAGACACCTCACAGCGGAACATGCCCGATGCCGCCAAAGTCACATCCTGTTGGGAGAGTACAGTATTAACCCACTGAATCAAGAAATGTATTTTGGATTTCATTCTTGCTATCTTCAGATAATTTGATACAGCTTGAGAGAACCTTTTCATATTTTATATTTTACTCGGGCCATCTCCAGACTGCTTTATTTAACCTGAGACCATCTGAACTGGATGGGTTAGATATAACCTTAATTAGGTAACCCTTTCAGGGCTGCAGATCCTTTCTAAGTTGAAGATAACTGTCTGCAGGCAGTAAGCATATATAATGCTAAGAGAAGGTTAATTAAAAAAAAAATTATCTACTGTATCTATCTTATATATATATATATATATATATATATATATATATATATATATATATATATCATCTCATCTCATCAGCCGTTTGAGTGTCCACTGCAGGACCGGCATATCCCGACTGAAGTGGGAACGATACAGCTACTATATGTCTACCAAGTGGCTTAGGCTGTCTGGCAGAGATTGTATGTAGGGTGTGAAGTTGGTCCTGACATTAAAGACGAGAGTGACCAGCCTCACTCATCATTGAGCAGCACTGCATGAGCAATAAACCCCAATCACCCCTTGGATATACACCTAAAGAGGCTCAATCCAACTGGAGCGCCTTAATTACCCACTAAACCACCCGGCGCCATAGTTTGGTTATATGATTACCACCCAGCGTAGTATATGGTTTCCTGGTGTAGGCTACAGGAAACCATTTGGCTTTTCACTCAATGCAGAGTCACCCACAGACAGAAAGAAGAGGAAAGAATGAAGGAAAGAAAAACAGAAGAGGAAGGAAGGAAAGAAGAAATGAAGGGAGGAAAGGGAAGTCACCCAAGAGCAGCACTACCTCGAGTGAGTGGACGGTGCACACCCCTACCTACCACTTTATAGAGAGAGAGAGAGAGCTGGAAATGCCTGGTAAGCTATGGGTTATGTGGATGGGCAGATTAGAGCGGTCTGCTCTGGCCGGAGAGTCGGAGGTTCAAGTCAATCCAAGGATCACTGGTAGACATCAGGATGGGCATTCGGTCATAAAGTGCTACACGCCCCAACCCAGGGGCAACGACTTAGCCCTTATCGAAAAAAGAGGACACGGCGTAAAACTCGAAGAACATATCCCTTTTACACAGCAACACTCTATCCTATAGGGTAGGCTGGACTAAACAACCCTTCAGTCAGTATATGGCTGGGGTTATAAATGAGATACAAGGTAGGGCAGCGGACGTAAGAGCGGCCCTAACGAGAGAGGGCAGCGTTTGGAGATTTCCGGTACTTGTGTCTGCAGATGATACTACATTGTTAAGTGAAGACAAAGGGAACCTACAATGCTAGGTGAATAAGTCTGTGAGAGTGTGTAAGAAACGAATCTAAAGAGTAAAGTTATGGTCCACGAGAGAAAAGAAGTCACTGAATGTACAGCGAGGTTGGAGGATGAGGAAATGAAAATGTGAATGCATTTAAGCACTTGGATAGTGTGATGAGTAAGGATGGAAGTTTGAAGGACGAAGTGCTTGAAAGGGTACAACAAGAAAGAAAGGCTGCTGGTACTTTGAAAGTAGTGATAAGAAATAGGGAAGTGAGCATGGAAGCAAAAAAGTCGCTGCATGATAGAGCTGTATTGTGATACCAACTCTAATGTATGGAAGTAAAGCTTAGACCGTGTTGGAAGGACACAAGTCAAGAGTGAGAGCAGTGGAAATGAGTTATCTGACAGGAGCTTGTGGAGTTACATGAAGAGACAGAATGACACAAAAGGAAGTGAAGGAGAGTTGTGGTGCGGATGTGGAAGTGACAGAAAGCGTTAGGAGAAATACACTGAGGTGGTTTGGCCACGTGGAGAGGATGAAGAGCGAAAGAGTAACACGGACAGTGTACTGTGTGTGTGTGTGTGAGGTGGGGAGGGGGGAGAAGGAAGGGGGGCCAGGGATAAGATGGAGGGATGGAGTGGAGAGGTACATTAGAGGGGGGAGTGAGAGCTGGGGGAGGGCAGTGATATGGCAGGAGACAAGGCGATGTGCAGGCGACTTGTTTGTTGCCACCCCTTACGGGATTAAGGCGTCTGGCAATATCTATCTATCTATCTATCTATATATATATATATATATATATATATATATATATATCTATCTATCTATCTATCTATATATATATAAAGGATTACTTCCCTAGATGAAGGTCTGGTCCTGAGGTGGACCTCATATGGACTGATACAACTGGTGCTGGAGGGGGATGCCTTCGCTTGGTGGCAGTGATAATGAATAATCAGCAGAGCATAATGAATGTCCCTGAACTCCTCCCTGTCTCTCAAAAAGATGATGAACAGCAGGAAAAGGACAACTTCAGCCTGCAGTCCACTGGGTCCAAAACAATAAAAACAAAGTCAACAACAAGAACAGATACGGAAACCAATACAGTACCTGAATCCTAACCCTGCCCCAGTCACTCTCCTTCGTATTGACCACCAGTGGTTTTCCTTTGAGGGGGAAGGTTCTGATTGGGGGATACTCTGCTGGCGTCCATCGGTAAAATTCATCGAGGCCGAGGTACCACTTGAGGGTGTACACGCTCTCCCCCTCCTTCAGGAAATCACACTGAAGCCACCCAGACTCACCCACAGCAATGTGGGATGGAACACTCACTCGGGTGATTCGCAGCGCCAGAGAAGTGTCTGTGGAAGAGAGAGGAGTAAATAATTCCGCTCTCGACCGCCACGAAATTTCTTCTTCGCTACATTCTAGATACTACCAGAAAATTCTGTTCAGTAAAGTGACACAAGTGACATAGAGCAGAGCAGGGATGGCATCTGCAGGAATGGAGAGAAGGGATCAATTCACTAACTTTATCTAGTTTAGCCTGGGGATGTCTGTTACCTTCCTACTTGAAACCTTCAGACGGGTTTACTCATCTTTAAGAGAAAAAATATATTATTAGTGGATTAATGGAATCTGTGTCCAACCATGTCCCTACAAATGCTTTCTCCACACTTAGCAAAATCCTCTGGAGGTAGAAAAAAAAAAAAAAAAAAAAGGCCATTGGATTTAAGGAAGAATTTATCGAGGCTGAGGTACCACCTGAGGGTGTATAAACTCTCTCCCGATTTCACAGCCAGATGCCTTAAATCCAAAGACGGTGGCCAGAAACAAATCGTCTCCATGTTACTCTGTTCTGTACCATCAAGCTGCATTTCCTCCACTTCACACTAAACCTCATTCATATACCTGTATTCACTGCTATAATGTGGGACCCCCACAATGACTCGAGTAATGCAAAGACCCTCCGTTACATGTGGGAGAGGGAAGGGGGTTACATATTATTGCATTTTCAAATGTAATTCTGGCGATACATAATGCTCAAGTGATACCTATTAATTTTTGCTACCATCAGTTGATTATGCTTGGTATGGTGATTCGGGTGATCTGAAGAAACTTAACATTTGTGAGGAAGAAGGTATCAATCATTCAACCTTAACCTTCTAAGAGAACGACTCTTTTCCAGGTGATTTTTGCTTTCACCAGCTGATACCGTTTTGTGGTGTGGAATGTCTAAACACCTGCAACTGGGATATGGATCAATTAATGAACTCTGTGGCCTGCTTTCCTGAGACTGATCCTGCTCACTGGGTGATCTCTGAACAAGTTAAACCAAGGTGGAGGAGGCCAAGGGCATGGCCACGTAACACGTAACTCAGGGCTGGAGCAGGTCGATCACTCCTGTCGGGAGATACTTTGAGGAGGATGAGTTGGTGCCTGGAGGGTTGCACAAAGGGATCCACGTGAGTGGAGTCGGAGGGTGAGTGAGGTTATGCACCCCACGGCGTTTGCCCCTTCTTGACTGATTAACTGAACCTAGTGATGCACTTTTTTTTAGTTTAATCTTGATACCACCTGACAGTTTTTGCTTAAGAAAGACTTCTATTAGTGAAAGGGTTAATGAAGGCTATATCTAACCCCTTCGATTTGAAAAGTTTCTTCGAGCTGAATAAAACAGGAGGAATCAAGAATAATCTAAAAACAGTCACGAAAATGAAGGATTAATCCCGATTCACTCTATGCTCGTTAACACCAGCTGATTTTTTCTGGCAAGGTGGCCTGAGTGACACCTGCGTAAGGTAAAATTATTAATCCTGGGCTATATCAGGAAGTCCTTTTTTTCAGTTTATTCTGCTGGACGTGGACGCCCTCATGAGGTGGCACTGATAACTATGCGGTTCCAATGCTCGGTTAGGTTATATAACCGTTCTTCAACTCTCTCCCAATCCCAAAAAGAGGATGGTGGACCGTAGGAGGACAGCAACTCCAACCTGGAGTCCTGTGGGTTCATGTTTCAGATGACCCTGGATAACAGCACCACCACCATCACCACCAACAACAAAGACTACAACTACAAGTGCTACTACTACCACTACCATCATCGAAGGATTTTTTTTTTGTGTGTGTGTGTGTGTGTGTGTGTGAGTGCAGCATGTCGGTGGGTACTCCTGCTACTATTTTTTTTTTTTTTTTTTTTTTTTTTTCCCCGGGGTGCAGCGCCTCGTTGGTATCTGCAGAAAAGGTGTAAATTATTCTCATTATCATCATCATCATTTAATCCTGTGCTGCCCACCAAGAGAAGCGTAGGAGCCCAGGGCTAGGAAAGTTGGTCCTGACATTTAAGATACGAGTGACCAGCCTCACTTATCCCTTAGTGGTATTATATGAACAATAAACCCCAACCACCTCATGGATATAAACCTGCACCGGCTCAATCCGACTGGAGTGCCTCAATTACCCACTAAACCACCAGGTACCAAAATTTGCTTATATGGGTACCACCCAGCGTAATAAATGGTTTCCTGGTGTACAGGAAACCATTTGGCTTGTCACTCAGTGTAGAGTCACCTGCAGACAGAAGGAAGAGGAAAGAAAGAAGGAATGAAAGACAGAGGAGAAAGGACGGAAGGAAAAAAGGAAGCAAGAGAGGAAAAGGCGGGCACCCGGAAGCAGCACTACATCGAGTGAGTGGATGGTAAGAGCCCCCACCTACGACAAAAATTATTCTCTCGACTAAATTTGTTCTGTTACTACCTCGTGATTTTTGGGCGAAGTGGAATGCCAGTGTGACATCTAAAAGAGAATCCACGACGGCCAAAATTAGCTTGAATAATAAATACATGACGCCCTTGAGATGAAAGAGTATAGTTTACCGTGCAAACTGGATTCACCCTCGACTTTTTCAGACCATTTAGCGTGAGGATGTCTTTCAAATCTTATTCTTACCATTTCCTGACGATTTTATTCAGATAAGGGTAGATATATTTTTCAACCGGAGGGGGAATAGACGGTCTTTCAATAATCCCCTCACTGCCATCATCATCATCATCATCATCATCATCATCATCATCATCACCACTATTACCATCATCACCACCACTACCATCGTCAGTATCACCACCACCATCTTCACTACCATCGCCACCACTATCACCATTACCATCACCACCACAATAATCGCTATCATCACCATCAACGTCACCACTGCCACCATCATCACCACCACTACGTCCATCACCATCACTATCATCACCATCACCTCTTCTAAGCTAATTATACTCGTCTACAAGGTTATTTGCAACCATAAAAAAAAATCAAAAGGCGCCATCGTATTGAAAGAGTTAACCAATTCAGACCGATGACAACATTTTGCGTTTTATTCTTGCTGCCACTGAACGATTTTATTCAGCTTACGAGACCAATCAAGTAGTGAAGGGGGTTAATGAAGGGTATATCAAACCCCTCCGGTTCGAAATTCCTCCTCCTCCTCATCATCATCATCATCATCAGCAGCAGCAGCAGCATAATCATCGTCATCATCATAATCATCATTATCATCATCGTCGTCGTCGCCGCCGTTGTCGTCCCGCCTCTTTACCACTCACAGGTGGGGTGAGGTAGGTAAACAAAATATATATATATATATATATATATATATATATATATATATATATATATATATATATATATATATATATATATATATATATATATATATATATATATATAATGGAACAACTAATCAAAGCACGACCAATGAAACTGGCCATACATTCATTTACTCTCAAATCAAGGCCCCGGAATACTGACTACAGTTCGAAATGCGGCCCTCAAGTGAGTAAAATGATCCAGTCGGTAGCGTGAATGAAATATGCATGACGGCTTCGGGCTGAAGGAGTTAAGTTCGCAGAGAGATAGCCTTGGCCTTTCAGCAACGACTGCGCCATACAGAGTGGGCAAGAAATCAGTTTACTATAACAACATTTTTCTGTATCACTGGTATCAACAAGGTGAGGCAAAAATATGGGTTGAATTTAGTGAGTAGTGTATTCAGCCTTAAACTTTTCACCACTTAGTTTTACGGTGGCGGAAAACTGTATAAGGGGAAAAAAATGTAGGCAATCTCTGGTATCTACAGATTGAGACAAAAAACTATTCACGTCTTCCCCTTTCAGTTACCCCACACTCTAATTGGATCTTTAGCTGGTTAGTTAGAAGTAACTAAAATATACTCTCTCAACACTAAGCCACGCAGGGCGGTCTTCAAGTGTGAGGGAATGTACCGCAGTGTGGGCAGAGAGGAATGTTTGTGGTTTGTATTTTGCGCTGGTACTGAAGAAGGAAAAGGTGATGGCCGAATCATGGTCAGAAAAACATCGTGAAACTGAAAAAATAAACTAAACTATGACTTCACTGCCCTGAAAGGATTTAATAAATTATACATACCGCACCTTTTCCTCGCTACGTGAACAATTCTCTCACTTGAACGAATGAACTATTATGGTAAGATATCCTTGGCAGGGTTTGAAAAGTCAATGTCGTAATAGGCTTCACATTTAAACACTTCACGCTACCACGCCTCCCATGCCCCACACACTTTACTTCACACACACAACACACCAGCCACAAAGTTCCACACTGCTCCACACTTCTCTGTCACATCTCACATTACAATAACACACACACACACACACACACACACACACACACACACACACACTAGTACACCCAGACGGTGAGAGTGTGACGGAGAGACATGAGAGTACAACAATAGGAGTGAGAGAGAGAGAGAGAGAGAGAGAGAGAGATGGGGGGGGAGAAAAGTTGAGACTGAGAGACAGAAGAATAACTCAATCTCATCCTTTCGTCCCTACCCACGTCTCCTCTGACAATAAGCCGTCTCTTCAGTGGCTGCATTTACAAAGTTTCCTAAGCTTAAGCTGTATATGAGACTGTTTCTGTATATGTTTGTTTTCACTCAACTACCAAACACCCAGTCAAACCAGAGTTAAAAAAAGAGAGAAAATGAGAAAAACAAAACGATCTGTGATAATCGCTAAATTTTATGGAGATTTCTTCATCTCAGAAAATGTCTATTTTATGACTAGCTACATCCCTGGCCTCTCCTCCTCCACCTCAATGAGATCCTCGCATGTCAGTCACCCCTGCCCATCCCTCTAATAATCCCATGACCTGTAATATTACCATTTATCTGAACAGTGATATGAGGATACGTGGTTCTTTTGTTGATGGGCTAAGGGAAGGGGGAGTAGCTTAGCTTAAGAATTACTGGTGAGAATGCAGTTATTGTTGTTGGAAGATGTGAGTCGAAAGTGCTCTACATGAACTGAGCAGTGATATGGGCTTAAGTTTTTCTTCTGTTGCTGGAAGACGACAATGGAGAGAAATCAATACGTCTTGTCAATAAAAAATAGTTACACTGTACTTTTGTTGGAAGAAGCGGGGTGGACCGAGAGTGTAATATACCGGTATGATCTGAGCAGTGATATGAAGGTCCGTGTTTTTTTTGTTGTCATAAAAAGAAGCGATGGATCAGGAACAGCTTGTGTGATCTAGCCAAGTGATATGAAGGTACGTGTGTGAGAGGAAGAGACGAGATTGACAGTATGACGAGACGACAGGTGTACATTAAGTCCTCGTTAATGTCGGCTAGTGTGTGTGTGTGTGTGTGTGTGTGTGTGTGTGTGTGTGTGTGTGTGTGTGTGTGTGTGTGTGTGTGTGTGTGTGTGTGTGTGTGTGTGTGTGTGTGTGTGTGTGTGTGTGTGTGTGTGTGTGTGTGTGTGTGTGTGTGTGTGTGTGTGTGTGTGTGTGTGTGAGATTACGTTCACTGCTACCCTCAATTCACAACAGGAAAGACAAATACACTGTTAGCCCGTACTAAAAACAGTGGTGTTATTACAGTCATTGAGCCTGTTCCTTGCTTTAAATCTCTCTCTCTCTCTCTCTCTCTCTCTCTCTCTCTCTCTCTCTCTCTCTCTCTCTCTCTCTCTCTCTCTCTCTCTCATATCATTACCAAAAGCCACAATTCAGCCACAACCAAGTCATCCATCATAGTCTCTCTCTCTCTCTCTCTCTCTCTCTCTCTCTCTCTCTCTCTCTCTCTCTCTCTCTCTCTCTCTCTCAGATCATTACCATACCATCACACACACACACACACACACACACACACACACACACACACACACACACACACACATCCTCGGCTTACCACATGCAAATTATGTGTTATTACGGCTGCCGGGAGGAAAAAGATAATTTCTGACACCAGAGACGATATAGGGAAAAAACTATCTAAAATCAAACCTACCCAACCCAACCCAACCTATCCAACCCTACATTACCCAACCCTACCGTACCCTACCCAATCTAGCCCTACCCTGGCTAACCTTAGCGAACTAAACTCAACCAAACTTAAGTCAATCCAGTCTAATCCAACCTATCTAAACCCAACCATACTTTGCCCAGCTTTACATAACCGAACCCAGTCTAACCAAACCTAACCACATTCAATTGGGGTGGCAGAAAAATACCCCGAGTTCCTCATTACACAAAGAACGCGAATGAGAGGAGAAAGTATGTTTGTTACCCCGCTTCCTACCACCTCCACCTGTGTTGTGCGAGGTACCGTGCTGTGCTGATTACAAATGCAAGTGCTGGGCGGTGGAATCGTCACCTCTTTGGCCAGTAAGAAAAAAAAAAAAGTTTCCTGTCCTCCTTACCCCGTTTTAACTCCTTCACAAGATATCTCCCTTTCATTGAATTAATTCATCTAGTGATAAAAAGAACAAATTGTACGTATCATCGTCCTGAAACTTCGTTATACTGTATCTGTCTATCTATCTAAAGATCTGTTTATCTGTCTGTTTGTCTCTCTATGGCTTTCTATCTACCAAGCGAGACTACTGACCTAAGGAATGGAACTATACAGCTTATAGATAAGAACAGCCCACCAATCTTCACGTTTCCTAAATTGTCGGGAATTTCGCCGTGAATAGAGTCTTTGTAGGGGAATTGTGAGATGTAGGGAGGTGTTGGGGTGAATGTGGTGCTACATTAGGGTCTCTCTCTCCCTCTCTCAAATCTTTCATCATAATACTACGTTCTCAAATCATTCTGAGAAAATGATAGCACCTCAAACGAGCATGGGCCTTCAAGAAATTACATGCAGGAACTGACAGAGTAAGTGTTCGGATATTCGGCGACGTCAGACTTAGGATCAATGTTTGGGGAAGTTTTCAGATATTTGCTGGATTTGAATTTGGGATCAATGATTGGGTACGGCTTAAGATAGTCAGTGGGGTCGGTCTTAGGATTTTTGACGAGGTCAGGCTTGGGATGTTATGGGGTTAAGCCTGCGATCTTTTTTCAGTTCAGACTTGGGGATGGATCGTGGGGTGAGGGGTGAGGACCGTGTAGCAACCACAGTGACTGGTGGGGTCGGCCTGGATCCCTGAAATATTCACTCAGATCGATTAGCCACTGCACCCCCGAGGATCAATTGTCACTATTCACAGGGGAAGTTCTTTCTTAACGCCACTCGCAGCACTGTAGTTTGTTCACCTTCACTTGGCGGAGCTCTTTCTCCTGCTGTAAGGTTGTGAGTGCCAATATATTCAGTTTCACTATCACATACACACACTAAATTACATGAAGGTATATCTAAACTGTAATCTTTGCATGTTGCAGGCCTGTATGTCCAGTGTTGAAGATGTTAAGGTATTATTATTATTATTATTATTACCATTATTATTATTATTATTATTATTATTATTATTATTATTATCATCATCATCAACATCAACATTATTCCGGTATTTCACATACATAAGTCTATTGGCCAAATAAGACAATACTGTAAGAGATTTCTACATCCTTTCCATAGCAGTTCGTCACTCGAGTTAATCTACCGTTACAGCTCAGCATTCAGGATGAAGAGATGGCAATGTTGGGCCAAGGTAAAGTGAAAGGAGTATTGTTCTTTGGCCATCAAGTGTCAGAGAAGCTATCAGTTGTCCGAAAAGGGGCGACAATTCATAACAACACCCTAGCTAATACTATCACACAGGTCATGAATTAGACAGCAAAGTGGCGACATGTAAAGGTGAGTGGCACGTGCGAGGACTGCTGGGCCTCAGGGAACGGGGCTTCAGGTCTATGCGCAGTCGGACAAAAAGAAAAGTCAAATCGCATGCATGAAAAGAAAGAAAAACTTAAAAAAAAAAATAGACAAAGACAACTAGATCATTCCCACCCGTAATGAAAGTAAGAGGATAGGAGTAGGATGAAATATACAGGTACCGTAATAAACACACACACACACACACACACACACACACACACACAACGGTACTGATGTGCAACAAAGGAATAACAGGGGAGGTAGTTCTACTTTAAACATCTCTACAGGAGTTAAAATTTATCACGAATCATTTTGCAT
>NC_137046.1:62409911-62534911 GCF_032717465.1 Coenobita brevimanus | reverse complement strand
CACTACTGTTATATCGGGGTGGTGATGTGGCAGGATCTGTGACGCGAGCAACTTTGTGTCTCCTACAACGGACAATGATGGGTGGAGTTTTGGGGGATGGAGTGAAATGTAATTGTGATCCTTGTTTCCTTTTATTCAAGTCTTCAGTGCAATCTAAGAGCGACGCGCTGAATTTACCAACCCACGTGAATGTGGGAAACTGGGATAGGAAGAGGAAGATGAATGTTCATATATCATCATCATCATCATCCGCATCATCATCATCATGACACTGACGTTTTCTCCCAGTTAAAGATGGAGTGAGGTGGGATCCAGAAACAAGGGCAGCGAAAGTACGAAAGAGGGAAAATTATCAACAGTATGCCCAATGAAATGGACCACAAAATCATTCACACTTCATTCAAGCCCTCGGAATCCTGGCTCATGACACAGTAATAAACACATTTCTGATCCTCTCGCATTACCTTTGCCTCTCTCACATCCTGAAGCAGCGAGGAGCACCCGAGTGGGAGAACATCACCACTGCCGCAACACCTGCACATCATATGGTCAAATACATACATTGGCGTCGACATCATTAGTATTCCCACGCCGCTCATATCGATCCTATCCACTTACACATGTACAGTACTTAGTTTTCCGCCACAGTTGAAGCTTGTGAAAAGATGCTGTGAAGTACTGAATAGTAAAGGAGATTAAAGTCAATATCTAATCACATCCTGGAATATCACTCTCCACTTCAATATAATCAACCAAGAAATATACTCTCTCTCTTTCTCTCTCTCTCTCTCTCTCTTTCTCTCTCTCGTGCTCCCTATTCACCACCCAGGGACCGACGGGCCCAACGGTACGGGAACTTAGTCACTCAGCGCCAAGCACAGCGGTTTATGAAGTGTCAAAAGAAGAGATGTGATTAGGACGCGCTGTAATGTCCCTACCCACGGGGGGATTCCAACCTGAGACCAGCCTAGCCTATATAAACAGAGCGCGGCACGTTACCAACCACACCAAGGCCGCCCCCACACTCTTCATATGCCTACGACCGGTTAGTTAACGCCTTCAGTCAATGAAAGGTTTTTGAAATATATTTATAGTGACTGCAGAAAATATTGTTCAGCTACGAAAACAAAACATATAAAAATAAAACAAAATCATATTAAAACATATAAACTATAACAATATCTTACCAACCTGGATCTGGAAATCTCGTATGTTCAAAATAGTTTGGGGGCTCGAAAGGATAACATGAGAGAGAGAGAGAGAGAGAGAGAGAGAGAGTCGTGATGAAGGGGTTAAGGTGGGATAGAGAAGTTCATTCAGATAACTAGGTTTGCTCCAGGTGTGTTTCTCATACGCTACACACGTACACACATACGCCACCAGACTCTCTCTCTCTCTCTCTCTCTCTCTCTCTCTCTCGCAGCCGTGTAACCTGGCACACACACACTAGTTAATACCAATTATCACAGTAGCAATTCACACACACACACACACACACACACACACACACACACACACACTCTCTCTCTCTCTCTCTCTCTCTCACACACACACACACACACACACACACTCTCTCTCTCTCTCTCTCTCTCTCTCTCTTACACACACACACACACGTAAGCGTTTAACTTGGTACACGCACACTGGTTATTAGTACCAATTAACACAGTGGTAATTCACACACACACACACACACACACACACACACACACACACACACACACACACACACACACACACACACGCGGAACTATTTAACCAAGAACATGTACGCCAAGTCATTAATAAGAACACGCATACATTTACTTCTTTGTGCAACCCCCCCTCTTCTTCATCTCTCTCTCTCTCTCTCTCTCTCTCTCTCTCTCTCTCTCTCTCTCTCTCTCTCTCTCTCAAACATTTACCTAACATACATATAAGGTACTTCATTAATCGTACCAACACCCATTTACTTGCGGAACCTCCTCCTCCTCCTCCGCCACACACATTTCTTCATGCATTTAGCCGCCCCCTCCTCCCTCCCTCCCTCTCTCTCTCTCTCTCTCTCTCTGCAACCATAAACCCCTCAATGGCCCTCCCCTCCCCTAGCAAGATGCGTCAATTGAGCGATAAACGTGCGTCCTGTAAGAAGAGAAATTAGACCAAGCCATTTTGTACACCATTACAAGACGAAATTCCAAGTTTTAGAGGTCGTTTCCTTGCGTCGGAGTGCCTTCTATTTCAGGGTTATAAAAGTGAGAGAGAGAGAGAGAGAGAGAGAGAGAGAGAGAGAGAGAAAGGGGAGGGGAGGGCTGAATAAAACTGGAAGAGAAAAGAATGTATGACTGTGTGTGTGTGTGTGTGTGTGTGTGTGTGTGTGTGTGTGTGTGTGTGTGTGTGTGTGTGTGTGTGTGTGTGTGTGTGTGTGTGCAGCTCACGCCTAACTTACACATTCAAGCATTATTTTACAGGTTCTGAAGGAAAATCATCCATCGGACCACAAATATCTGTCTGTAAAACTTACCCTCCTCCCCCTATCAAATGCTCACGCGTCAACATCACTACCAGAGACAAGAGTGGCAGGCTTTTGAAGTAAATGGTTTGAAGTGCGTATGAAAATTTGTGTTGCTAGAGTGTGTTGCTGAGTAAGAGTCCGTGTATGTCAAAGAGGGAACCTGCGCTGGGTGCGAAAATTTGTGAACACATAAGAGGAAACAGCTACCGATACTACTGCACCATCTAAAATGTCCGCCCCGAGTGAGACTGAACCCAAATCAGATGAGGTAGACGCACGCGCTAGGAAAAAGAGGTGACTAGGGTGAAGCAGGTTTGATTAGTGGTGTTTGGGTTGGAGAGATGATGGGATGAATAGTTAAGCCTCGCCCCTCCCCCCTCCCTGTCTCTTTCTCTTCCTTCCTTCCTCTCCTCCTCCCCTTTGCCCCTCTCCCCTTCCCGAGTTCCCTCTCTCTCCCTCCCGACCTCTCCACTCAGCTGTTTCCTTTGTCCACACCCGAGGGCGAGTGTAAGCGATAATTATCAATGAGCCAGCGGTGCCCCAGGCCAGGGACAATAACCTAATTGAAATCGAATGGAACTTGCTCGTCGCCTCGCCTTTCACTCAGCATCCCTCTTCCTCTCTCTTCCCGTCTCTCAGCTCCTCCTTTTTCCCCGGAACTTCCTCTCTTCTTCCCCTTCCCGCAGCCCTCGTCTTTTTCCTTCTAAACTCTCTATCTTACTCCTCTTCCCCCTCCCTTCCTCTTCTAAGTCATCTCTGCCCCTCCCTCTCAGTTTTTCCCCCGACAACTCGCATCCCCCTCAACTCAGACCCTTCCCTCTCAACCCCACCCATCTCTTCTTTTCCAGCCTTCCCCTACCTTCCTTCTTCCGTCCTCCTCACCCTTTCCTTCCTTCTCAACCCCTCTGAGTATATATATATATATATATATATTATATATATATATATATATATATATATATATAGAGAGAGAGAGAGAGAGAGAGAGAGAGAGAGAGAGAGAGAGAGAGAGAGAGAGTTAGATAGACAGAGATAGATAGATAGATAGATAGATAGATAGATAGACAGACAGACAGATGGATAGATATACCGTATATATCCAATTGGATCCCAGGGGTGCTGGGCGAAGCATGGCACTGGGTGGGTACTAGGCGTACCGCCCTCCGCCTATCGGCTCAGTCGCGAAGCTCATAGGTCCCTACCCGGGGGTTCCCTACTTTATAAAGACTTGAAAAATTCCAGGTCTGTCCAATATTCCGGACACTGGGCTCCAATGGGATATATATATATATATATATATATATATATATATATATATATATATATATATATATATATATATATATATATATTCAGAGAGAGAGAGAGAGAGAGAGAGAGAGAGCAACCCAACACTTTTACTTGGAACTAAGGACAAACTTCCAATTGGAACGGACAGACAGATATATACAAATACAAATACATATATAGACGAAGAGATAGACATAAACAGATGGACAGAGAGACAGACTGACGGACAGAAATGGATAAACATATAAAGACACAAAGAGATAGGTCAACACAAAGACAGTGAGATATAAAATGACAAATGGACATCTAAACGTAATTCAACACAGAATTTTCCTCTAAATAAAGGAAGTCCTCCCGCTCGAAAGGATAACTGCCTACGCGAAATAACGGGGTTTATTCACAGGCTGATTACCAGTACCGTATATAATTCTAGAGGTTTATGATTATATGAATGACGATTACTACGAGTGTAGGGTGTATATACTTTGCTAGAACACGAGCGGTTATCAGATACAGAACCTCCACAGTTGCTCTTGGGCAGTGAACAACGAAAATGATGATGAGGATGATTAATACTAATAATAATAATAACGACAAAAATAATAGTGATGATGATAATGATGATTATAATTCGTCTACACAGGAATTGCAATATATTTACTCTAAAAAACTTCACTCACTCGACACTATCAAGTAATTCAAAATACTGTACAGAGTGATAAAGCTAAAGTATATATATTTCAGACTTATAATACAGAACACAATAATTAGCTCGGTGTTCAAGGACTTAAATCATTAGTCTGTCTCACAGCTTCCAGTCTCTCTCTCTCTCTCTCTCTCTCTCTCTCTCTCTCTCCTGAATAGACAAAAGGAGTTCTGCGAAAAATGAAGGCAAATGCAAAAGCGGCTGAGAGAGAGAGAGAGAGAGAGAGAGAGAGAGAGAGAGGAGGAGGAGGAGGAGGAGGAGGAGGAGGAGGAGGAGGAGGAGGGAGGAGGAGAAGGAAAATAGAAGAAAAAGCAAAGAAGACATAAACAGACGTCAACTGACCCGCAAGCATCACACAAACGAGAGAGAGAGAGAGAGAGAGAAAGAGTTTGGGAATTTACGAGACAGGCAACCACATACATAAGCCCTTATTGGATCCCCGCTTCAAAAGGCCTTATAGAGCCTAGGTGAATTCCCAATGTTTGCTCACGGGCATAGGATTAGAGAGAGAGAGAGAGAGAGAGAGAGAGAGAGAGAGAGAGAGAGAGAGAGAGAGCACTAATAAAAATGAAAACATAGGAGTGGACAAGGGAATAAGAATGAACTGAAAAATAAAAGAAACTGAGGAGCTATAATTAAAAAAATAGTACCGTAACAAAAAAGTACGAACTATGAAGCAAAAGAGAGAGAGAGAGAGAGAGAGAGAGAGAGAGAGAGAGAGAGAGAGAGAGCAGCTGACTATCACAACACAAACCTCAAGATAAGGCAGTGTGGGGTGACTTGACTCCCCCCCTCTGTCTATCTGTCTGTCTGTTTGTCTGCCTCTCTCCCTCTCTCTCTCTCTCTCTCTCTCAAGAGAGCAGGTGGTGCACTGGTTCGTACATTCAGCTCGCAACTAGTAGAACCCGAGGTTGGTTCATGGGCGGGTAAGACTCCCGGGCAAAGTCTGTTTCCCTCCTGTCCCTGCCTATCCAGCATTGAAATTATAGACCTGGATGGAAAATGAGAACTTCAGGTCATATTCTGTGCGAAAATTGAAACTTAGCAATAATTGACTGCCTGCCTTTATGACCCTTGTGTAGTCAGCAGGCACTAATTTAAGCCTTATCCTTCCTCCCCCCCCGCCCCCAATGTTCCATCATCTTTCCCCCCCTCCTCTCTCTCTCTCTCTCTCTCTCTCTCTTTCCTCATTCTTTCCTTCCCTCTTTCACTTCCCTTCCACTTTCTCCCTCCTCTTCTTTCACCCCTTTCCCACATCTTTTCCTTTCTCCCGCCTCACGCTTCCCTCCCCTCCCTCCTCTTCTTCCCACTCTCTCCCGCCTCACCCTTCCCTCCCCTCTTTCTCTCACTTCCCCTCCCTCCCTCCCTCCCGTCTCAGCTACCCTCAACAAACAAGTGGTCAAGGGCAAGACTATCCGTGTTTACATATCCTGGTGGAGTTAGCAGGCTCTCCAGCAACACAAAACTAACGGAATGCATGCCTACGAATAACTGAGTGGAGAACTGCCGGGAGTCTCCTAAGCCTACGAGAGCAAAGTCCTGTCTCTGTGTCTGCCCTGTTTGCTCTAAAGGACGATTCATGACATACTGCCTGACGACTCGAGAAAAATAATGCATACACATAGCTAGAACTGATAAAATGTAAGCTAGTATACATGGGTGAGAAAAGTAAACCAAAATTAAATATCAGGTGTGTCTGTCTACGTTATCAGATAATTAGAATATGGTGTAAAACAAATCTATAAAATCTACCAATATTTAATTTTCGTACCGGAACTTTACTGATATCTCTTGGTACGGTACTGTAGCACATGTATAAGGTACGGTACTGTACCACATGTATAAGGTACCGTTATAATACATTCCAGTCATCTGATCGAAAAATCTCAAGCCACCTCTTCGAACCTACAAAGACATTCACTCCGTTTTAACCACTAGACTTTATTGAGAAAGATGCATAGGATGAAAATTAAAGTAAACAAAATATACGCTGAAAGTCGGTCCTGACACCTCGAGGACTATACTGTCAAAACAGAAGAGAGAGAAAAACACACAATGATAACCCGGAGAATATATATACTGCATCCACAGCCGATAGACCAGTGAGCAAATAGCTGCTCTTTAGCCGTGGCATGTGAACTCGATATCATTCCGGCAAAAGTTTGACGATTTTATTCAACTAGGGGCAAACACTCAGCAAAATGGATTAAAACTGTCAGAATAATCACTCTGGCTAGTAACCAAGGGTTCTGTGTTTTATTCCAGGCAATATACAACGATTTCATCAAGATAAAAGAACAGCTAACTCTGCCAAAGTATTATAACGCCTTCATTTGGATGGCGTAGTATTATCTCCAGGAATTTTGACTCAACCAAGGATGGACTTCTTAGGGAAGGGTTAATGAAGGCTACAGCTAAGACCTCCAGATCGAATAATCTCCCCTGAATAAATGTATACCGGTACTCCTACATGATGCCCCTGGGTTGGAAGTTATAAATGCTTCGTTGTGATAACTTTTCTAAAATCAAACCGCCACCAGACTATTTCATTCTGTCGCAAGGTGATGTCTTTTAGTTGAGGGGCTAATGGTTATATCAAACCCCTCCTGTACGAAAAGTCTCCCGATCTGATCAATATCGTCTGAAGGTAGCAAGAATAAAGAAAAAAAAAATAGCTTGCGGAGACTAAGAACGCATACAGCCGGGTACGCCAAGCGATAACTCAGATATTGCGTATACGCGGTACGATACAAGAAAGATAGGAGAGTGTAACAAAACATGGGAACAAAATTTATCAAGCCGACGGGATAACTCTGCAAGCCCCATGGCAAGAGGGGAAATGCATGTACGTTATAAATATCTGAAAGGAAAAACACATAGCCTGTCTCGGTAAAGTGGTGTAGGCTATAATACGCATAAACATACGAGTGAATAATGGTGTGAGAACATTAGTTTAAGCTGACTCAGAGATAAAGTCGCGTAGAGAGAAAACACGGAGGACTTTGTAAATATGGCATTATAAGATAAAACTATTCATCCTAGGACATTTCTCGCTTTCTAATAAACCGCATACAAGAGACGCATAAATAAAAGATCAAACACCTTAATAAGAGATGATTCGAGATAAAACTGCCTAAAGAAAATATCGCTGAGGACTTTGTAAATATGCTGGGATGACTATATTAATTTTGTGTGATAAGCTTAAGGAATATATTGGGTTGACGGATGATAACAGAACAATGGTGACCCTGATCTTTATTATGAGAGAGAGAGAGAGAGAGAGAGAGAGAGAGAGAGAGAGAGAGAGAGAGAGAGAGCTGAATGAAAATGAAAAAAAGGACAATGTGTGTGTGTGTGTGTGTGTGTGTGTGTGTGTGTGTGTGTGTGTGTGTGTGTGTGTGTGTGTGTGTGTGTGTGTGTGTGTGTGCAAACCCATGTAAAGGTACTGGCGGTCAACATGAAATAAAACCCAAGATAATCCTTAATCACATAATGCTAATACCATGTTTACTGAACAATTAAACCTAGTGTAACCGGCTGCATGTTTATCGTAATCCTTGTTTAAGTAATCTATCTAACTACCAACTATCTATGTTTATTACCAGACGCCTAATCCCACAGTGTATTCGGGGTAGTTGCGGCAAAACACCCCAAGCCTTTGAGCAGTACTGATTGTGGCACTGGTGGCGTCGTAGTGCCTTTCCCTCAGTGATTTATTATGTATATTACACCTTAACAGTCTCTTGTTTGCTATTCAGATAATTTTAATATAGATATAATGTAAATCAATAACATAAAAGGGCGCAGACAGGGTTTTGTTACAGGGGGCTAGGCTGAATTTTCGGTGTCATTATTTTTGAGGTACGGCTGGTTAGAAATTACTATAACAGTATCCAGATTAATTAACATATATCTAGTACTAAACAGCAAAGGAAACAACCCAGAAAAAAACATTAATACTTCAAGGACTACATGACAATATAATAAAGGACTAAATGATTACCTTCCCATTATTATTATTATTATTTTTTTTTTTTTTTTTTTTACGTGAGAGCCTCGGCCCTTCTTCCCTTAGCTGCGCCCATGATGGCCTACAAAACAAGAAGTTACTAAGATGTAATGTGTAGAATCAGTCACCAAGGAATGGGGTTACGAAATCTCTAAAGTCACTTACAATACGATTCAAATACACCTCTAAGAGAAGTTCTGAGAGGGGATCTTAACTCCATACTCTAATAAATAAGTCTCTATTAAACAATAAAAATAAGTCTCCAATTAAACGTTATCACACATCATTCTCTCTGGCCGTAATATTTCACTTCACTACTTCACTGCGAGGAAGTATTTGATGTAGCTATATTTCATTTTATTCACATGACCAGACGATTTCGCTCAACACATGAACCTCTCGTATAGCAAAGGGGTCAGTGAAGGCCGCATTTAATCTCTCCGTTTCGAAAAATCTCCCCTAACGTGAATGGAAGCGTACAGTGATAGAGAGGTGGAAAAACGTTATCGGATTGGAGGGATTAACCATCTATCTATCTATCTATCTATCTATCTATCTATAATTGAGCCGAGTTGTTTTTGTTTGTCTGTCCTTCAAACAAGTCCAAACCATGGGCCAGAGACCCCCAGACCCATATATTCGTATATTCTGAATCAGGGTGACCCAAGGATGGTTTTAAGGGGGGAAGGTCAAAATTCAGATCTGGTAATTTAAGGTCACCAGTAGACTGTTCGCCTTTTTGGCCTGGGCAACGCCGGGTACCCCTGCAGCCCAATTTTTGGCATGGAGACTCACATGACCTCTACTTCAGAAATAGGCTATGTGAGGCTGACTTCAGAGGTCATTTAAGGTCACCGGTAATACACTCTTGAACAACTCGGCCCAGCCGCCCAATTTTTGGCATGGAGACTCACATGACTTCCAGTCTGGACATAGGCTATGTGAGGTTGACCTACGTCATTTGAGGTCACCGGTCAGAGGTCATTTGAGGTCACCGGTAATTGTCAACATGTGCTCACAAATACTGTGCGTTAGTCTGCGAAAGCTGAAACAGAAAGTCCCTGGACCTCTTATAATCCCTCTTCAAAAGTATAAGAGGTACATGTCTTTCTGGAGCAGAAAGCTCGAACTTGAACAAACAGCATTAGAAAGTTCGCGTTTTTGGCCTGATCAACGCCGGGTACCCCTGCTAGTTACAAGAGATACGTCTCCATACAGTTTATTAATACCAGAAATATTTTGATTTGATCGTATAAATTCACGTCACTGCGATGGCGCATTTCATATTTTCTTGCTACCTCCTGTGCTGAATGGGTTAATGGACATGTATCTATCTATTGCCAGACTCCATAATCCCGTAAGGGGTGGCCATTTGACTTCGTTATTTGTTTTACGGGGAGGGGCACTAACCCTCTACCAACCCACTTGTTGACACGTAGGGAGCACGTATGGTTTGGTTATATGGTTACCACCCAGCGTTTTAAATGGTTTCTTGGCTTACAGGAAACCATTTGGCTTGTCACTTAATGTAAAGCCACCTGTAAAGGGAAGAAAAACAATAAGAAGTGACAGGAAAGTTGGGAGAAATAGGATGAGAGGAGGGCAGGCACAGATAAAGAATGATAAAGGCTGAGGAAGAAGTAGGCAGCACTACATCAAGTGAGTGGATGATGGTCGCCACCACCTACCACTACATGCATCTAATCCCGCCTTTTCGAACAAGTCTCGTCCATCCATCCATCCATCAGCAAATCCTACATTGCCCCATGAGAAGCGCAGGAGCCCGGGGCTAGGCAAGTTGGTCCTGACATTTAAGATGAGAGTGACCAGCCTCACTCATCCCTGAGTGGCATTACATGAGCACTAACCCCAACCACTCCTTGGATATAAACCTTCAATGGCTCAATCCGATTGGAGCACCGTAATTACCCACTAAACCACCAGGCGCCATAATTTGGTTATATGGTTACCACCCAACGTAGTAAATGGTTTCCTGGTGTACAGGAAACCATTTGGCTTGTCACTCAGTGTACTGTAGAGTCACCCATAGGCAGAAGGAAGAGGAAAGAATGAAGGAAAGACAAAAGGGGGAGTGTAAAGTCACCCGTAGGCAGAAGGACGAGGAAAGACTGAGGGAAAGACAGAAGAGGAAGGAAGGAATGGAGGGAGGAGAGGCAAGGGCAGACACCCGACAGCAGCACTACATCGAGTGAGTGGATGGTCGGCGCCCCCACCTACCACAACAATCGTCTGTTTAAACGGCCCTTCAAAAGTTTACCAACTCCCCATCTAACTTCACGTCTTTGCTCTGAATGTGTTCCTTACCATAATATTTGTAAACGTGTTTTAAATATTCCCTCAAAATTACTAACTCATCTCACTACTCACGCGCTTTTATGTTGCGTGTCATAATATTTGCTTAAGTGATGTAAATAATCACTGATAAGACCACTGACCCCTCTTTAGGCTTCTCTTTACTTTTTACATGTGTTCCTTGCTACATTATTAGTGTTCGCGATATAAAGAATCCTTCATAGACCATTAATTCCTATTCAAACTTTACTTCTTCATGCTTATACGCACGTTCCTTTCAGTAGCCTACTGTCTGTGTAAGAGCTGTAAATAATTATTCGTATTATTAACTCCCCTTCTAATTTCGCCTCGTTATATTCCTTGTCATATTGTAAGTACAATCGACGTAAATAATACTTCATAAGACCATTCATGTCCCGATAATGAATAGGGGGATTACCGGAAGCCCCTCGGGTACGATACATCAGCTATAGATCGCTAATTAAATGAAGCCCTGCAGGCAGACTTTACTGATTGGCAGAATGTACAGGGGAAGACCGGGAGTAAGGTGGCAGGATACTGAATTGCATACAGCGGGGTAAAATAATAATAATAATAGTAATAATAATAATAATAATAATAAGCCAAAAGAATCGTATTCTATATGGCTTTGGAAATTTCGTAACACCCCTTCCTTAGCGACTTATTCTGCAGATTACAGCTCAATATCCTATACTTTATTAATGAAGTAAAAGATGCTGATATCAAAATTATGTAAATAAAATAATATTATGACCTGGTACAATGCGGAAGATAGGTCGCTGAGGGTGTTACGATACGGCCTAATATTTTTCACCTCCTGTACTTCAAGCTTTCGTTCGGTGGTTGATGCCCCTGTGATGGGAAAGGCTTGGATGCGTCAGGAGAGAAGTCCCACGTAGCCTACAGTCTAATCCACTGAATGGTATGAGTTACCAGCTAATCGCACACACAAGCGAAAGGCGATTGAGACGCCACATCCTTAGTACAACAAAAGGCGAGGAAGATAAGGGAGCTTCCACCCCTCCGACATGCCCTTATTAGTTACCCCTCACAACATACAAATGGTAAGTTCTTTCTACCCCAGGGTTACACTATGATTAAACCATCTAATGTATTTACTGTCCATAATACCTTAAAATTCAATCGATAAAGGCTTTTGAATTTCTTTTTTCCTAGTTCAAGGCTACTTAGTGTCATTAATCCTTTCGAGTGGTATTACCCTACGGTGACTTCAATTACTTGGTATTTGCCCTGGTGTTTGTCGTCATTAAAACTCTAGCGTTTCCATCTCTGAAAGGTAATATTATACGGGCATGCAACTGGTCTGATAAGTAAACGAAATTTTAGGTGTTTTTGAGCGTCTGTTCTAAATCAACTAAAATTCTTAGCCTCCTTCAGCTAGGTTGTTGGCCAAGTGTAGTTAGATGGGAGAATCGATTTGATTTGTAGCGAAAGTGACTCCAAACCATTGAATTTACGCAGCCATGATTTTGTACTTTAGTTGTGGGAATGGCCCATCTCCATCACGAAAAAACAACCTGAATATAGTAACCAAGGAGATTTGTTCCTACTTAATTACTATGCCTCGTCTAATTCCATGCAACCACGACTTATTCACGTTGTGGGAGTGGCACAGTTCCGTCGCGTAGACGCAAATCGACTGGAGTAACAGTTACGTGTGCAAATAGCAAATTACATGAGATTCCACTGATCTTACCGTGTCTGAGAACGAGTATGAGAAGAGACAGTAACATCCTCATCACGCACGAGACCCACATGGTCAGCCGGACGCTCAAAATGTTGCAGCAAGTGTTCATCGCAGTACTGGACACTTGTTGACGCTTTAGTTTTGACCATCGCTACACCCCATCGTGTCACTAACACTTGCAGACTCTGACCGGTGATACAGCGCACCAGCTTCACCTTTATCTTCAGTTAATAAAGTCTCACACAACATACGGAGACTCCAGAGAACACGTCACAACTATAACCACTGATGGGAAGCTGACCAGCAACGGGTTGTACTCCACCTCTTCCTACGGCCTGAGCGCGACTGGCGACTGGAATGGGTATGTGGGCTGGGCCGTGGCCCGTGGAGAGTCTGGGGACTGACAAGTCTTGATTCATAAACAATCAATTCCTATGTGTAAATATGATTTGTTTTTATATGAATTACAAGGAAAGGATAGTGCAGAATCTTCCCAGGTCTCGAGTTATTCATGCGGAAGCAAATAAAAGGTGCGACAAGGAAACTGTCGTAAATGTTCGAGAATCCAGCCCACCGCGAGGCAGTTGCAGAGCAGTAGACCATGTATCCTTCTAAACCAAAACATAAGAAGTAAATGACCTTTCCATAAATGCCCAGTATTGATGACATTTTTTGACACCTAGTCGATATGTTAATTTCTCTATACCACACGATCGACGACTAAATGTTAGGAAACTGTGACATGGTAAAGGTTACGAGTTAAAATTTCCTACGGCTGGCAGCAATAGGAGGCTTGGTTGCCATGGGAACGGACGCGTGCTGCAGGTCTATATTTAAAAACTATATTAAAGTTACGTTATCAATGAGATGGTTTGCCTACCTTATATATGTACAGTATATTTTTTTTCAATTAGACAGCTGCCAAGAACTTCACAGCCAAATCACAGTGAGCTGCAAAGTAAAAAAAGAAAAAAAAAAATCTCAGTACCTGTGGAGACTTGTTGATACGAACAATTGTTTAAGATCCATGATATATACGGACCCCGACAGGTGCTGTTAACGACGCATGTTCTCTATTCCCTCGGATTAATACCTGGTACCGACGAGTTTTTATGGCTGCGTGAAATATATTGTTTATTAATGTGTAAGAGGATGTTAGGGATGGGAAACATGCTGGAATGACAATGTATTAGCATATGAATATTAATGTTGGCCAATCTATCTATCTACCTATCTACTGTACCTGTATCTATCCATCTATCTATCTACCTATCTATCTATATACAGTATATTTAGTCGTACCAGTGAAGTGCAGTTTTGTTATGCAGAATCACGCTGCTTTATATATATATATATATATATATATATATATATATATATATATATATATATATATATATATATATATATATGAGGAGCGAGATTCTGCATAACAAAGCTGTGCTCCTTACTGGTGCTACTACTACAGTACTACTATTGCGACTACTAAATAATAATAATAATAATAATAATAATAATAATGATAATAATAATAATAATAATAATATCTAATGCTAGATGCAGAGCTGCAAAGTTCACTCAAACCTTTCGATCACAAATTCATCTAAACTCTCTTCCTCACACGAACCTCCACCTCTTTCTCGCTCTTCCTCTTCCCCTTCCCCATCAAAACAGCGTGGTACTCACACCCAAAAAAGTATCGTTACACTTTCTGCGCGATACAAACTGACACCACGAATGAAACGTTTGATAACAGCCTTCCTCCAACCCTACCGAGACAGCTGGACTGTTCAGTCTGGAACTCATCGGACCCCCTGCAATGTTTTGTGTGTGTGTGTGTGTGTGTGTACAAGGCACATGGGGGTACCCCGGAAATTAGGTACTGGCTTCGTCGCGTGGGTGATAAAATATTGTGGGGGGATCGAACCTTTTGACCCCCACCCCTGCACAATATTTATCTATTCATTTATTAAACTGTCTGTCTACCTGCCTATCTACGTAGGGGTCGAACTTACTGCTCTGCGAAGTATGTCTACCAATATTTAATTTATTTGCCTTTCTATATCTACCTATCTATGGCTATGTAGTCCATCTATCTGTGTGTGTGGGAGTCAAACTTACTGCTCTGCACGGTATGACTATTGTATGTACGTACGTATGTATGTACATGTGTATATATGTGTGTGGGATCAAAATTACTTTCCTTTTCTCAATATCAACCTAGTTATATCCCTCTGCATGTCTGTCTACCTATCATTGCTTCTACCCATCTGTCGTCTTTTCCTTCCTCCAGTCCCCACAAACACATACACTCTTGGCCCTTTCCGATAATATATCTGTATAAACGTTTTCTTCAAACGTTTTTGTTTAGATTGACTTTATTTATTTATTTATTTTTTTTGAGAAGTAAATTTCATATGAAAGTGATTCATACGAATCAGTGTAAACGGTCAATTGTCCTAATTAACTCACTTTCGCTCACAAACGTTCCCCCAGACGGAGGGAAAAAAATCGTATCATTTAACTCGAACAATATGGTTAAACGTATTGCTAATAACGAATTCCTTCACGACATTGACGTGTAATGCATATCGCTCAAGTATCCACCAGACTAAATTTATTCAAAATAGGAAGGATCTCTAGTAGTGATGGGATTAATGAAGGCTGCTACTCAGCTCGAAATGCCAAACCCAAGTTGAATGAAGTCGTCTGCAAGCATCAACAATAATGGGAAAAATGCGTCATCGAATCAGCTGTAGTTACTAGGCTCATCTGACTTTCTGCAGTCCACTATCGTCCTTCTGAGGGATAAGAAGGTCGTTGAGGAACTCTTGTATAACCAGGCAGTTGAGCCACCGACCGTATCGATGCCATCGCTTTTAGGTGCCCCTCTGCAGCACCCGACCCTCTCCAGTTAACTGAGATCCCTGATCATCATCCTAGAAGTAGGATTTCCCTCAGCTGAACAAAAATTGCTTACGTATATCTCCAAAAAAAAAAAAAAAAAAAAAAAGTTACCATAGAATCAGATTAACAGTAACATTTGCATATTTACAAGAACTGGTTTGGGCTTGTCTGTTCTCGAACGTAAAATCCCAACCTAAACATATAACACGGCCGTGCGACATGTTCGTAAAACAACGTAGAAAGTGTAAAAATGCTCGAGGTCCATGGTTGAAGCTGCTGGCCGTGACACACTGAAAACCTTACCTTCCAGGTGTAGTATTCTTGAACATATTTACTATTGATTCCCAATCGTAATTTTAAACTTGTATTTACAGCACGAGCTGGAGATATTGGAAGATTGTGCACTCTCTTTCCCTTGTTCTTCCTGCAGAAAACACATACAATTCCAATCATAGCTTTTCTCTCCACTATAAATTGTTCTTTGTAGGAGGGAAAGGAGGAATGAGGGGGACTAGAACTAGACTTTCCTTTCCTTACCCATCCTGGAAAAAAAAAAAAAAATGGTTACGATACAGAATTAATCATAAGTTAAGCATCTCGCAGTCCAGCCCATGCAATCACTATACGCTTTCTTATTTTAAGTAATTTTCATAAGAAATTAGGTAAATTTTCGGAACTATACCCAACAAACTGCCTCTGAAATAAAGCATTCGTCGGTGAGCGGGATTTCCAAACATAGATTCGGTAATGGACACATATTTATATCTATGAATGGACACAACCCCCACTCACTGAGCTGAGTGAGCTCTCCCACTCCTTATCTACATTATCTACATAGTGATAAAAAGTGCATTTGTGACGGTTGTATATAGAAGAAATTGTTTAAAATTACGTAAACTAAATGACCAACACATTAATTTCATTCCCCGTTAGCTGGATGTTATTTCGTAATAATACCAGTAATTCTTTATTATTAATTTAGTTATCTGAAAAGCTAAGAAATTGCTTTAGTTATAGCATTCAAAGGATTTGAAGCGGATTGAAGTTGCGCATATGAAAACGGACGCGCCCTCTTGAAAAGTAAATACTGAGGTCTCGAGGTATCAGGAAGTACATAAACACTTAAAAGAATGTGGATATAACATGTCCTGATGAACTGACAAGGATGGTGCTATACCTTTCACGTTTAGGAACCGAGGAGAAATTTTATCTTCATGCTGAGAAAGATCGGGTAAGGACATCAAAATTATTTGGTTGGTTGGCTTGAAAAGTAGCCTTAGTTTAAACTGTTTCTATTTATATTCGCCAGTGAAATTTGTATAATATTGTTCATTACAGAGCCTGTTGTCTACCTTTTTTTTTTTTTTTTAATCTGTAATGTGCTTTGCATGCACCCCCTCCCCCTTTTTTTGTTGTTGTGGCACTCGCAAAGTTCCATGCATAAGCAGGTCATTTAGTACTCACTTTGTTATTAATTTGGTAAAGTTACACTATTTGAAGCAGTAGAAGCACCTTACAAAATCAATTTTTAATCTTCCTTATAGTCTGTTATATTTTTCTGATTTTTTCTGGGATAGTAAATACATGTTTCTTGCACAATTTATTTCCCCCGTTGTTTTTAGCTATGTTTTGCTGTCAGCTCGTTTGATTTGTCAAACGTAATGGTGGAGGGGGTAGAAGGGACTGTCCTAACCCCAGTCTTTTGAAATAAGCCTTTGCCTTACCCTTGATTATGATATTTCAAAAGTTTGTCACCTCTGGTAAATTGCCACAGGATTGGAAGAGATCCATTATCATTCTCTTCCAATCCTTGTAGCCTAACCTCTGTCTGCTGTAAAACTCTGGAGAGATTTATTACAGAGGCATTGTACAACAAGCTACCTCAATACCAGTGGAATGCTGTCAAATGAGCAGTATGGATTCAGACAGGGCAGAACAGTTGATAACCAGTTGTTACTTGTGTACAGTATAATGATGCTACAGTGTGGTTGGATGCTGGGTACGTTGTGGATGTTGTCCTGTTTGACTTTAGCAAAGCCTTTTGACATTGTCAACCATTCGGTACTCACTGACAATCTGAGTATGCTCGAGGTCAGTGGTTCCTTGCTGACATGGATCTCTGACTTCATGTCTGGCTGCACCATGCAAGTGTTTGTGTCCGGCTGTACCAGTTCCTCAAGGAATCTTCTCAGTGGTGCCCCCCAGGGACCTGTTCTAGGCCCCTTGTTCTTTCTGGTATATATATAAACTTTCTACCCAAATATATACACCCCAAATGCAAATTCTTTGCTGACAACATGAAGATTTACCTCAAGCTGCATCAAAACATCAGTTCCTCATTAGCTGTAGATATAAGTACATGCCAGAAGGACATAGATACTGTGTGGTATACAAGGTCGCTGACTCTTGGGGTTTACGTTTCAGTCTCGACAAGTGCACTGTATTGCAATGTCAGAGAGGTCCAGTAGATTGGAACTCCATTGCTGCACTTCAGCATTATCACATGAACAACGCCAGTCCAGGGCTCTTGCTAACTGCCGATGGTTGTGAGCCACTTGGCTCCTAAGGTTTCAGATTTACGAGCCAAATAAATTCTTAGTAGCCAAATATTTGTAAACGATACGCTCGGCAACATTCGTCAGTCTATTTTTAAACTCACAGTTGCGACAAGGAAAGACCTAATAATCGATCACAATGTGCATCTTTGTTCATTCAAGTGAGATTTACCGTACTGTACTTATTTTGTAGTTTACTGGGTTTTGAAGTGGATGCATTTTCTCCTCGCCCAAAGGCGACTTGCATGTAAAATTTATTCGTCGAAGGGAAAAAATTACTCGCATTTGCGAGCTGTGACTCGCCAAACAAGAGCCCTGCAGTCTCTCTGTAAAAACTACACACACAGACTTGGGTATCTTGGTTGACAGTTCTTTGAAATTTCACCTGCACTGCTACCATAAAAAAAGCAACAGGCCTGGCAAATAATATATTGATATCCACCCCCAGTCATGACCGAGATTTTATGTTGACTCTTTTCAGATCTCACATCAGACCTTTCCTGGAGTTTGGCTCCACTGTATGGAATACAGGCTACCACGGTGACCTGAGGTTCCTGGAGTCTGTACAGTGCAGATGGACTATGCATATCAGTGGCCTGTCTGAAATCAGTTATGCTGACTGTCTGAAAAACCTGGACCTGTGTTCTGTAAAAGGGAGATTGATCAGGGCTGACCTTATTAAATGCTGGAAAATCTTTCAGCACCGCCTGAACTTTTTTCTCTTCCTTCATTAGCTTACACTTAGGGCCAAGCCCTGCACATCATCCGAGTGTAGACGCAGGTTTTTCAGCATTATCAGATGTATAGACCTCTGAAATTCCTTGCCATGTAATGTCGTTAGTGCAGACTCAGTTTTATCATTTAAAAAGTCCCTCCACTCACAACTAGGTCACATCATGTTTGATTATTTTGAACAACTACGATTCATAATTCGAAGTCCTTCTAGCAGTGTAACTACCCTGTATATGACACAAAACTCAGCCCCTACTGAGTTGTCTATTCTGGTGATGATGTGTATAGGAAATGGGGCTGGCATGCCAACAGGTATGGGCAACCCTAATACATGAAAAGCAGATTCCTACTGGGCCATACTGTTAAATTGTAATTGGGTAGCCAACTAGGTGAGTAAACCAGGTGAGTAAGTGTTCAATTAAACCTAACCTAACCAAGTGTAACTATACCTAATGATTTATTCTAACCTAACCTAACCTAGCATCCAGTTGGGAAACAAAATCCACCTTTCATTATGTTGAGGAAGATTCTTTAATTACGCCATCAGCAAACAACCATAGTTACGACTTAAGTAACGTGATGATAAAAACAGTAAGAAATCTTTTAGCAGGAAAAGGTAATATACCACCTTGAAAATACAGTAGTCAGAAATATACAGGAAACAAACTGGAAGAATATGAGAATGGATTTGGTATGGTCCTTCTACTACTTCAAATAAAGTGTACCTTTACCTTGAATTTACTCTTTCTTGCATCTTGTAGAATTGTCATGAGTGACCTTAGTGGTTGTGGTTTTAAACTGGAATTACCAGTATGGTTATAATTTTCCAGCTTAGGAGTGTGTTTTGCAGTGACATTATGAAGTTAACTTAAAGGTTTAGTTTAAGCAGCATAGATGCCTTACCAGTTAATTTCTTTGTGATTATGTTCAGTATTTTCTTATTATTGTTCTATCTATCTGTCTGTTGCCAGATGCCTTAATCCCGTAAGGGGCGGCCACAAACAAATCACCTCCATGTTGTCCTGTCCCCTGCCATTTCACTGCCCTTATTAGTTTTATGATGGTAAATTATTGTTTTCTGTTGATTTTGTTTTCCAGTTTGATGAATGTTATGGTATTATTGCAGTTTCAGTCATGCCCTTGCTTAGGCTAGTTAGGTTAGTTAAGTCAGGTTATCTGTTAGGGTAGTTACTTTGATCAGTTAGGTTAGTTTAATGAAATTAATTTAGTTGGGTAAGGTTAGAAATAAAATCAGAATAACCCTGACTCTCCAAAAATGCAAATTTACTGTTAATTTGTATTGATTTTCCTGACTCTTCAAAAATGCAAATTTACTGTTAATTTGTATTGATTTTGTTTTCCTGTTGTTTTTATCCATGTTCATTCCAGTTTCCAAACATGTGCTTGTTTTTCAAGTGCAATGGTGTATGGTAGGCCTGCTAAAACCTACACTGATCTACCCTGATGTATTGTTACTAGGTGTACCTTATATAAGTCAGTACCCTCGCGTCCAGTACGTGTTTGTCCAGTACTATTCTCGTCTAGTACGGTCGGCAAAAAAAAAAAAAAAAAAAAATCATTACCGTTGTATGGATTTCTCGGGCTAGTACGGATCGGCCGTGCAAAATGGGCCAAATCCAAAGAGTTCTTCTTTCGTACTGATGTGCTGCATCCAGTACTATTACCCATCCGGGCACGGGAAAATGGCAGACACCGAGGAACATTTCCCTAGTACTGCCTCTCCAGCCCAGTATGCCTTCCTCGTGACTCGTGTTGTGTGCCAGTCACATTGCAGTATTGCGCTTCCCCCTGATGAAGACGACGATGTCAGTGTGTGACTATGAAGGATTTATGAGGGAGGTTGAGGCAGAGGCCTCCTCAGGATCCTGAAGGCCCTACTTCAGGGGGTCATTAGGACCTCCTACAGCCTTGGATACCCCTCCCTCTTCCCCTGCAAGTCCATCACCACTCACCTTAAAGGCTGGTAAAATCTTAGTTGTGTCAAAATGTAGTTAAGTTGAATTCAGGGGGGACCTTTTCAAGGCTTGTCTGACATTATTCATTTTTCCCATATGGTCTGTTGTGTGTTCAGTACAGATTTAGGCCAGTACGGCAACACTGTCAGACAAAAGTACCGTCCTGGACACGAGGGTACTGTATAATTTAGCCTTACCTAATCTGACGACCTAAAGTAAGCTAGTTTAATCCAACTCCAAATATTAACCCACTCTAATGAAGCTTAACTTAACCTAACCAGAAATCACCTATCCAAACCCAGTCCAGTCAAAGCTCGTTTCATTTTTGAAGGCTCCAACTTACTTGCATGCGTTGGCCTTGGTCACCTAGTAGTGGCTCTTCATGCTTCTTGATTTCTGGCAGCTTCCCTATTCAGTCCCTTATCCCTGAGGTCACACTCAGTGACTTCATCCCAGGTCTTTTTTGGTCTGCCTTTTGCAGCCCTAACCGCAACATTAACACTTCTCATTTTTAGCCTCCAGTTATCATCCCCCATCCTCTCCACATGCCCCAATCATCTCAGTCTACCTCTCCTCATCACAACATCAGTACACTCCAGTCCCATCCTACCCCTCAGCTCTTCCATTGTAATCCTAGCCCCCCTAGACCTCACACTCAGGGATGCACTGCACATCCACCTAATCTTTGTCATTTCTGTGTGTTTGACCCTCCGAATATCCTCTTCCTTTACTGCCCAGATCTCATTACCATACAGCATTACTCTCCTAACACATATTGCATACAAAGATACCTTAGCATGGAGGGAGAGCCCTCTCAGTGTCAGGAGAGGCAAACCTAGCCAACATTAACTTAAACTAACCCATTGAAATGCAGAAGTAAATGAATTTGCCCAGATCTGAGTTAGTTTTAGTGTCTGCCATTACACCAGAGAAAGAAACGTGTTGGGAAAGCAAAATGGGTAGATACAACAGACAACGAATCTCTCCACAATGCTGCCATTTATCTCAGCAAAGATAACCAGAAAAATGTAGAAAACAAACTGTAGGAATAGGAAGTGAATTAATGGTCGTTCTGCTGCTTCACCTAATCTGTACATTTATTGTTATGAGTTGTAACCAGCTGATACAGTAAGACCTCGATATAACGGACTTCAATAGACCAGAATTTGCTTTTATCGGAATCGAGGAGCTACCGGACTAAATTCCTATATATCGGAGAAAGTCTGATAAAGCCAGAAGCAGTCCGGATTGCCTGACCACTTAAGCTATGTTCACCACAATAAGGTAAATAAAAGACATGTCTATCAGTGTACAGTACTGTACAGTATTATTATA
Organism: Coenobita brevimanus; assembly: GCF_032717465.1. Taxonomy (NCBI): domain Eukaryota; kingdom Metazoa; phylum Arthropoda; class Malacostraca; order Decapoda; family Coenobitidae; genus Coenobita; species Coenobita brevimanus. The sequence continues at coordinate 62,512,865 of NC_137046.1, read as the reverse complement.
TACAGTATATTATACCATTTGATTAATGTAGTGAAGGTATAAAACAGTACAGTACTGTAGTGGTAGTGAAAACAGTTTAAAATCCATTGGTGTGATCTAGACTAATGTCTGATATATCAGAAAAAGTCCATGTTAGCAGGGGGAAGTCCGGATGTCGCTTTTATTGGAATTTCGCTTTTTGCGGGATGGCTCGGGGCCCCAATTAGTTTGTAATAGTGAGGTTGTACCGTACTCTATTTCAAGGCTATTTTTACGAGAATTCAGATGTGACAATCTTAATAACTGGGAAAAGTAACAGTTATGATATTACTTAGGCACCACCATGCAGTCCTTTCATATTTTCTATGGACATTTAATGTTCAGAAGATTATTTTTGTCATGTTTCATAAAGTCTTATAGATACCATTTTCTTTTTTTTTTTCTTTTTCTAAATTTTAAAAACATTTTTAGATGTGAGAGTAGTAGTATTGTTATTAGTTGTAGTGGTGGTGGTGGTGGTGGTGGTGGTGATAAAGTGACCCTGGTCTGTCTGACCAAGCAGACCCACCAACTGGAGACAAACAATTGCCCCTGCCGGGCCATCTCGTTCAGTGAACTGATGTTCTCTTCTGGTCGACAGCACTTCGCCATGATGAAGACCGTGGAAGGGAATAAAGATTTGTTTCCTGGAGTAAAGGAAGAGGGTATTCATAGGCTCAAATGTACAGAAATGAAAATGATTAGATGGATGCATATTGCATCCTTGAATTTGAGGCCTGGGAAGGCTAGGATTGCGAATGAAGAGTTGAGAGGAAGGATGGGACTAGAGTGTGTTGGTGTTGTGATGAGGAGGGGTAGATTGAGATGGTGTGGGCATGTTGAGAGGATGGAGGATGATAGTTGGATGGGGAAGATGAGAAATGCCAACATCTGGGGTAGGGTTGTGAGAGGCAGACCAAAAATGACCTGGACAAGGTCATACAGTGTGACCTCAGGGATAAGGGACTGAATAGGGAGGCTGCCAAAGACTGAGTATCATAATGAGCTGCCATTGATGACCAAGGCCAGCACATGCAAGCATGTTGGAGCCGTTATAAATGATAAGATTGATATGATATGAAACTGACGAGAAATTTGCACAGTTTTAGGGCACATAAGTACTGCGAACAGTAGCTAGTTAATTTGAATTAATGCATTACAGTAACTGTAACAGTACTAAATCATTAGCTAGTCTTATTTTCAGATCATATGAACTGTTCATATGTTATTACAGCAGAAGCAGGCATATTATTCATATCAGCTGTCTCTTTCAGTTCTTAATAGGTCGCAATGAGTCATGTGATATCACCTTCACTAGCGTACATATCTCTCGTCAACACTGTGAGATCCAGCGCCTTCCCCCCAACGGCACTCTTATCATCAGAAACTTGAAGGTAAGTCTGCTTTTCCAGAGGCGCTCAAATTTGTGCAGTATCCAATTTTTTTTTTTTTTTGTCCCAGAAATGCTGTAAATTGATTTTCTGGCATTTGTAGCAGCCGTGGCTCAGTGGGTTAGAGTGCTCCGCTCTGACGGAAGGGTCAGAGGATCGAATACACCCAAGGGTCACTGGTAGACATCAGGAAGGGCATCTGGTCATAAAATGCTACACACTCCAATCCAAAAGTCCTCTACTCAGGGGCAACGCCTTAGCGCTTCGGGGATACCTGGCGTAAAACCAATTTACTGTATTTTTTTTTTTTTTTTTTTTTTATTCAGAAGAAGAAAAAAAAATGTGTCGTGTCCAGCGTTTTTCCTTTCGGGGTGTATGAGCCTGAGGCAAGTTTTGATTTAAAGTAAGCTCCAAGATTTTGATAGGATTTTTCAGGACTAAACTGAATCTCCTAATGGTTTAGAGCCTGGGGCTGCAGTGACATTTATTGTGGGTTTGGTATTTATCTTGGTGTTACATTACTGGTCTGTGTTGGTGACTGTGTTATTACCATTAGGAATTCTTACTGCAAGTATTAATTGTCTTGCTTGAGTAAGTTTTGACAGTGATTGACTAGATATTGTTACCCTTATTACACTTTATTTTGTCATTATCATTTTTATAATTACAGTATTGTTATTTTATTATGTAGAAATTACACTGTACTAGCTATGAGGTGCTACCCAAAAGTTCCCTAAATTTGGAAGCAAGGTGGAAACTGCTTGTCATAAGGTATTAAGGTATGTCAATGCTAGGTGGCAGTGCACGCACCCTTTGGTTGTTAATGTGTCAAATGGCATTGTGCAGGGAGGACGTGCTCACTGCACGTGTGTTTTTTTTTTTTTATTGTTGTGTTTGGGTTAGTTTGCAAATTTTGTGATCTCAAAAATGGAGTATGTGAAAGAGCAGTGTGTGTGCATCAGGTTTTGTGTGAAACTCAGGAAGAATGTGGCAGAAATTCATAAGATGTTAAAACAAGCATTTGGTGACAGTGCTTTGGGGGTTACATGAACGTATGACTGGTTTAAGCGATTTAAAAATGGACAAATGTCAACAGATGATGATGCACATTCTTGTCACCCTTCCACCAGTTCATCTCCTAATGATGTGGCCAAAGTTCATGCAACCAGCCTAAAGTCCATGTTTGTGACATTGTTAGCCTGTCGTATGAAACTAGCCAACACATATTGTCTGGCGACCTTGACATGAAATGAATCGCAGCAAATGCAGCATTACATGGAGCTCAAGGAAGTGGCCAGAAATGACCCAGACTTTCTCTCAGGTGTCATTACTGGTGATGAAAACTTGGTTTATGTGTATGAACCGGAATCCAAACAACAATCATCGCAGTGGAAGAGCCCAGCATCGGCCTGACCAGTGAAGGGATGTCAGGTCAAGAGCAATGTGAAATCAATGCTTATCACGTTCTTCAACATGGAGGTCATTGTTCTTAGGGAATTCATTCCCCAAGGATAGAATGTCAACGCAAAGCTCTACTGTGACGTTTTGAGATGGCTCTGGGAGGACAAGTGAGTGCTTCACCATGACAATGCACCCGCACACACAGCCCTTGTTGTTCAGCAGTTTTTGGCATAAAAATACACGCTGGTTGGCCCCCACCACCCATATTCATTAGAGTTGGCCCCCAGTGATTTTTCCTCTTTCCAAAAATGAAAATTTAGGTAAAAGGACTAAGATTTGACACCATTGAGGAGATCCAGGAAGAATCGCAGAAGGTCCTGAACAGGCTGATGCTCAAGGACCTCCAGAATGCATTCTGATTGTGGGAGAAGCACTGGGATCGATGTCTGCATGCCCAAGGAGACTACTTTGAAGGGGATGGTGGTGAGTAGGACTTGACATAAGTTTTTTCTTCTTTAGTCAAATTTTGGGAACTTTTGAGTAGCACCATGTACATAATGTATGGATTTGGAGGTGTTTGATAGTGTCTCAGAGTGATAATAAAATGAGTTATGGGAAAGCTCTGTGTTTATGAATGAAGTTGTACAATCGGACACCTATATCTATGAGAGTGAGTGTAGGATTAAGCAAATGATTCTCAGCCAATGTTGGGATGCATCAGAATGTCATACTGAGTGCAATGTAATTCATCCAGCATTTGCTGCATTGTCAAGATATTTTAGAAGTGCGCTTTCTTGGGAGCTTTTCTATGCTAGAGTAATGGTTAGTTTTAAGTGTTGAAAGCATGCAGGAGGCCAAAGGAAGTGATAGAGAGATGGAAAGGAAACAGAGAGACTGGAAGTTATTACTGTACTGATAAAACAGAGGTCATGGTTAGTAGTTGTGACAGAAGTCATGTGGAACAAAGTATGTGGCCTTTTGCTGTGTAAAAAGGGATTGGAAAGAATTCTATTCCACGCATAACTAATAATAAAGTGGATCCACATGGGATGCAGTGGTGTTAGAGGTAGTCTGCAGGTTATGAGATACTTTCAGTGTGCTTTATATGTGGGTGTTTGGGCTGTAAATGAGAGAATGGAAATTGTTATTTAGAGTGAATGTGTGGAGTTGTGTTACCTGGAAGACATCCTAGGTCTTCAACAGTGCCTTTCTGGTTACCTTGTCGTCTGCCTTTTTCAGATCCATAAATACTGTGTATATCTTACAGTCCTTTTAACAAGAATATCTCGACAATCTGTCTCATTGCAAATACCTGTATTTGAGCCGCACATTCCCTGCCACTCTTTAAGCCACCTTGTTTGTTGCTTACCAGGCTTCCTGATGCATTCTTTAACCATTTATTATTGTTATCATTATTATTATTTTTATCATTATCGTCATTCATCATCATCATCCGGACCTCCTTTCCAACCCTAGGGCAGTGTGAGGAGTAGCACCGTCCAGACAGCCCAAGTTTGCCCAGTCCAATGGGCTACGCTTCCATTCACTCATTATTCAAGCCCCCAGAATCCTGGCTGTATCTGATACACCAAAACTTTCACCACCTTCTGTAGTTTTACATAAATGTGTCCAATAGTCAGTCTGAACGTTGTCTTGTGAGAAGGAGGTGCCAAATCCCTGATCATGCACTTAGTCTCACAACATTCATCCAACCAGCTCAGTCTCTTGTCAGTCCCCTAGCCTCACTGACTTCCATACCTCTCTTCCTCACAAACTCATCCTCCATATTCCTCCACCTTCTCCTTGGCCTGCCTTGCCTCCTCTCTCCTTCAGATTTGCTCAGATATACTTTTCTCACCATTCTATTGTTATCCATTCTCTCCACATGACCATACCACCTCAGTACACTCTCTTCGATTCTGTTGTCCACGGACTTCCTCACTCGGGGTCTTTCACGAATCACATAATTTCATATCCTAGCCACTCTCTGTACTCAGCATACATTCCTCAGCAGTTCAATCTCCACTGCTCTCACTCATAATTTTCATTTTCATGCCACATCATAGTCTCACACCCATATGTTAACGTTGGCACTAACACTCCATTATGTAAGCCTCGTGCATCTGCAACACTCAAGCCTCTTTGTTTCTTATCAAGGCCTTCATAGCATCAGCTACTTTCCTTCCTTGTGTCACTTTACATTCCACTTCTTTTGCACATTTTCTAGCACTGTACCCAGGTATTTGAACTCTCTCATCAGTTCCAGTCTCTCTCCATTCACTGTAACATTACACTGGGAGTCACCTTCTCTCTCGATTACCATCACTTTACTTTTTCCTACATTTACTCTCAAGGCTCTATGCTCACAGACATCAGCAAATCTCAGCACTATTGTACCAAGTTCTTGTCCAGTACTTGCAAGTGGCACTGCATCATCAGTATACAACAAATTTGAGATATTCCATCCATCACCATTCATTACCAACACCATCCCCCTCCCCATTACTCATGTTTTTCTCTCTCTCATCACCCAATCCATATATATATTGAACAACTGTGGGGACGTCACACAGCCCTTGTCGCACGCACACATTGATTGTGAACCATTCACTTAGATGCCCAGTTACCCTTACACATGCCTCATTACCATCATGAATACTCTTGACGTCACCTAGTAGTGTACCATCTACACAGTACATGTGCAGATCCTTCCACAATCCATCTCTCTCTACTTCCTTGTATGCTTTTTCCAGATCCATAAATGCCATAAACACCATATAGTCCTCACCAGCCTTCTCCACTATCTGTCTCACTGGAAATATTTGATCCACACATCCTTTGCCCCTCCTAAAGCTGCCCTATTCATCACACGGTAGGACGTCTGATATCTCTCTTACTTTCTGCATAATATTTCTTCCATATACCTTCTCTACAACACTCAGTAGACTTATGCCACAATAATTCTGCACTCACTTTGCTCACCTTTTTATTATTTTTTTTGTACAGGGATACAGTCACAACCTTTTTCCACTCTGCTGGCACAGTTTCACTCAACCGTGCCTTCTTACATATCTCCAACAAGCACTTCATTCCGGTCTCTCCATTACACTTAGTCATCTCTGCATATTCCCCATCAACCCCAGCTGCTATCTGCTTCACAGCATTCTTCACTTGTGCGAGTGTCATGGCAGTGCATTCCATCTCTATACACCCCCCAAACCAATCATGGTAACAGTTGCTTTGCTCTCTCCATTCCCATTCATCAGGCTTTCAATATATTCTTTCCATCTGGTCCTTACTTCATCCCCATGGTTTAAAAATCTACCACTTACAGTCTTCACATTTTCACATTTCCTGCCACTGTCACTTCTACATTTCTGCACCTCTTTCTAGAATAACTTCCTATTTTCAGAGTAATTGGCATTCATTTTTCTTCCTAGATCATCACTTGCCTTCTTCTTTTTCCTCGTCACTAGTCTCTTTACGTGCTTCTTGCCCTCAGTATATTCAGTTCTTATTTCAAGTGAACCCTTGTCCTGTAACCACTCTAGCCACTTTTTCCTCTTTTCCTCCACTGCTCTCATAACCTTTTCATCCAACCATGCCACACCTTTCTTCTTTGTTGTTACTTTTGCCACATCACTCACCGCTTTAGCATTCATAACTAAGCAGTCCTTGTAAGGAGTCCAAAGGCTGTCCAGATCCATTTCATTCCGGTTCACTGATTCCATCTCCTCGCATACTTTGGTTCTGTATTCATCTGCCATTTTTTGATCATCAGCATCTTGACTTTCAGTCTTTCTCCCTGACTGCTCCTCTCTCGCCTAGTCCACCTCACTCCTCTCAGCTTGATCTTGCATGCCACAATCATATGATCTGACAGACCTCCCCATCGTCCTCATGGCCTTCGTGTCGGCAACCATTCCCAGCAACGACCACTCTACGAGCACGTAATCAATCAAGCTCCTTTCAACACAATCCCCATTCCCTTTATACCATGTATAGTTATGTGCATCTTTGGGTTTGAAATACGAGTTACATTGTTATTATTATTATAATTACAGTTATTGCATTTTTCTGCATTCTTGAACAGTCTTCATTATCTCCCCACCTCCAACTCACTGATATTCTTTTTGTGTGCTGTTTGTGATTATGTATCTTCCACAGTCCATTCATTTATGCTGTTGTCTCATTTTATTTAATGTGCTTTCCTTGCTCCCATTTCTTATATAATTTCAACTTAGACTGTGGTACTGTACAAAGTTATTAGATCCTGTCAACATTTATTCTTGCATCCATCACACACATTTACTTCCTTCATCAGCCCCTGATGTGTTTCACTGCCTTTTATAAATACTTTCATATCAGTACTTGCATTTATTGTGTGTCTGTATGATTGAGAGTTGTCATGAATTAATTTATGTAATGTAGGTTAGATAGAGTGTTTCCCTTGCAAATGTCTGTGTACAGTAATGAATTGTATAAAATAAAGGGGATATTATGATTTGCTCGTTGGCAATCCATGTATAACATCTGCAGTCCCATCAGTGAGTACCGTAGTATCAAGCAGTTTGGAAGTGCACCATTTTACTGCACGGATGTTGGACATTACTGCTTTTCATTATCCCCTTTAATCAGAAAATGTATTTTTCCATTCTGTTCCTAATGTGACAGATTAATTTATGCACTTTGTGCAATGCTTTTGTTACTGAAGAGGTTAATGAAAGTTACATAAATTCCCTCTGAAGTAGACCCTCATTTTGTGTTGGTAATGTATCTCTTAAAACTACTGTACTAATTGTTCTACAAGAACAATTGTTATTTGGCTGCTGTTTGGGAGGAAATCCCAAAATATTCCCTAAGTCCATTTTTGTCACTCTTCAAAGATGTACCCCCACTAAACACATGCATAAAAATCCACTGATCATCATTAGACATAAGAACTAGCAAATGAAGAAGAATATTGTGGTAATAAGTGGCCAATACGTGGAATTTAAACATAACTTGATCCTGTAGCTCAAATGGCCAAGTGATAGTTGTTTTGGTAGAGGGGTATCTTAGGCTGCCCCTGACCTCTTGAGGGCTGAGGCTAGGCTTCATAGCCCTCAAAATTATTCCACTCAGATTTGTTAGAGACTTGAATTTTAATGTTGATCAGCTGTCTTGCTGTGCAAAACATGCTGGTTGCTGAGTAAAATGAAACGTGGTTGAGGTTGATAATTTTTCTTAAAACATATTTCATGCAGTCAGGGGATGTGCAGAACAAGGGTCTACTGTACATTGAATGTTACACAGAAATCAAGTAAAATTGCCTTGTGATTCCAAGAATAAGTATAGGGAGACATCACAAGATTTAAGGGATTAAGATGTGGTATTTTTTGTCTAACATGTGCTATTAGAGTGCTTTATTCATACTGTGATTTTGTGCTTACAGAGAACCAATCACACATATGTTGATGACCTGCAGCTCACTGATAACAACAAATGTGCTGAACTTCGGATTGGCAGCCGGATTGGCTTGGGAGTTCCGCTTACGTTTGCTAATGGAAACCACATCAGCAATAAAAATTTTGTGTTTCTGAGTTTGTGTAGCTCACAGACTGCACCAGAGACAAGGGTAAGAGACACACACAGTCACATATGCCTACATACATATATACACATCCCTCACTTCCTCACTCATGCACTCACTCTTCTAGTCACTGCTGTTTTGTATTTTGTAGTTTGAGGATATTAATAATGGGAAGAGTCTGAGGATATAAATAATGGGAAGAGATGAAAAGTCCAATCGGTGTTAAGTGCTTAACCATTGTTTTTCAGCATTGATATGATCCTCATTTTCTAATGTAGAACTGAATAAGTGTACGTGGCTAAATAGGCAAGGCACTAAATCCTTTGAGCCAGCAAATGGAGGGTTTAATTACAAAATCTGCCAATATATACATATACTGTATACAGCATAAATACACACATAAACAAGTTATACCAGTATATGTTGTTTTTATGAAAAAATATATATATATATATATATATATATATATATAGCTATAACTTTCTTTTCAATTCCCTTAGGAAGAGAACCTGGACCAAGCTGTTACATGTTTTCCAAGAGTGAGAAGAGTATCCTCCACCTCAAGGTCATCCACAGCTGCTGAACAGTCTCATCCTCAGGAAGATGTTGGGGACAATTTTCCTCTTTGTTCCTCATTACAGGAAAGAACCCTTAGTCATGGAAAGCCGTGCACTGTTGCTTCATCTGTTAGCCTACAACCTCAGCAAGATCACTCCTGCCCCACACATTCTTCGACATGTTCCCAGCATCCCAGCCCACAAACTCTGGGGAAAACTCCTTGCCTTAGCCCACATCCCTCTGCAGACCTCTCCTCTCATTACCCTCACAAACCTATTGACCTTCAGCATAAAAGGTCACCTTTTTTGCCAGACCAGCTGGCTAGACTGCCTGATTCAGCAGACCATTCTCTCTCTAGACCACTTGCTTCAGCAGACTCCCTCCATACAAACATTCAGACCTCTATAGTTCATTCCCATTCCACTAGTCAGCAAGGTATGATGGAACATGGAGTGAAGTGTTGCTCTCTGATGTCACGTACTGAACTATCAAAGACAGGGTTGCAGCCATTACATGAATCACAAATTGCTAAGCAAGTATCCATGGTTTTGGCTGAAAGTAAGTCAGTTAATTATAGGGAGAAAGAGTGTCATGATGATATGAACAAAGCTGATCCTGTGAAGCAGAGTGAAGTGTGTAGTTCTGGGATAGAACTTTTGAAAGATGTGAATGAACTAAAAAGTATTCTATTGACAACTCATAATCAAGGAAAAGAGTTTAATATACTTTGTCCCCAAAATAGGATGGTTTCTCAGAACTCTCAGTTGGTGGAATCCACTTCTGTTGATCCTGACATTGACCAGTCAGTGTACCAAACAAGTGTTGCCTCAAAAGCATCATTGACAATATCAGATTCCATGCAGGGAACAAGATATTCTGTGCTTTCAGTCAGAAATGCACAGAGGGACACACTGCCTAGTTGTGAACAAGTGGAAAATGTACATCCTGACTCTGCTTTGAGTCCTGGGAAAGAACACCCTGTTAATAAGAGTAACCAAATTACCACTTCCTCAGTGAGAGCAAACTCTGCAGAAAGTTATTCTAAGGACATACGTATTAAATTAGAAAGTAACTTATGTAAGAATGGTCTTGAATTGAACAAAAATGACAATTTATCCAGTTTCCATAAAACAGCTGTATTTACAGATCATCCCTGTACAAGTGCCTCAAGCATTGACACAGCAATCACATATAAGTCAGTTAGACCAGACACACCCAACCTTGAAAGTACCCCTAAAAATGGAGAGAATGATTCAGAAGTCCATATTAGCAACTGTGAGCAGAATCCTGAAGGTAAGAAGTCTTCTAGGGAGAACACAATTAGGGGTATGGATGTGTTGCACAGTACATGTTCTAGGTCTGGGTTTCCAGAGAATAATATAGAAATATTGGGGCCTTCATCTGTTCCGCAAGATATTAAAAAACCTTCCGTTTTTGATAATCTCAGTGATGACTCGGATTCATGTATGATTGATCTTACTCAAGATGACCCTATTTCTTGTCGTAGAAATGACAAAGATGATGCATCTCCAACTTCTGAAAACAGCACGTCAAATATCGAAAATGCAGCAGAGGCGAGTGCTTCAGATGAAGTTTGCTTGGTTGACATTTCAGATGAAAGTCCAAGTAGCATTAGGAGAAATTCTTTTAAGAGAAAAAGAGATGCAGATAAGAAAGGCCAGAATGAAATTGTTGATGACATATCGAAGCAGGATCATAAAGAAGGAGTTATTCAGTCTTTATCAAGTCTTCCTTCAGGTGAATCCCTCCAAAATGTTACTGAAGGTGAACCTACATCTACTACACAGTACCAGAGAAAAAGTAAACTGAGGAAACTTCGTAATGATTCTAGTTGTGGTAATATTTGTGATTCATCAACTGAGGATGAGAATTGTCAATTGAATAACAACAGAAATTCACCTTCCAGGAACAATGGCTTGAGTACATGTTTCATTGACTGTAAAAAAGAATGTTGTGTTGCTGTAAATAAGTTGCCTGGCCATATTGTTGACGGTATTAAGGAAGGGAAAACTGTAATAGAAAGTAGCAGCATGGATCTAATTCTTCAGTCCCCAACATCAAGCAAAACCATGAATATACGTGAAGTGGCAACTGAGTGTAAAAAAAAGATGAAAGCTTCAGCTGAAGGATTCTTTGATATGGATGATGTATTACCTGATTTAATTAATGTAAAAGAGGAACGGTCATTGATTCATGTACAAGAACCATTCTGCTCAAAGTTGTCAAAATCCAGGCGCCGTCTCAGTACAAAAAGGAGTCTAAGTGAAGAACGAAGCACTGGTAGCCATAAAGTTCCACACATAGAAGGTGATGATGAAATGAATGTGGAAGAAAAAGAAAACTTTAGTAGCAAGAATACGTACAACCACACAGAAGATAATATTTCATCTGTTTGCAGGATAAAATCAGAGGTGGTGACTGTAGAAGCAAGTAAGGGTCTGGCATCATGTAATTTGATGGAAATGGGTAAAGTTGTAGAAGATGGTGGATCAAGACAAGAGGACACATCCAATGCCAAAAGTGCCCAAGGTGGATCAAAACAGGAGGAGACACCCAGTGCAGAAAGTGCCAAAGGTGGATCAAGACAGGAGGACACATGCAGTGCCAAAAGTGCCCAAGGTAGATCAAGACAAGAGGACACATCCAGTGTCAAAAGTGCCCAAGGTGAATCAATACAAGAGGAGACATCCAGTCCCAAAAGTGCCCAAGGTGGATCAAGACAAGAGGAGACACCCAGTGCCAGGAGTGCCCTAGATGGATCAACACCAGAGGAGCCATCCAATGCCAAAAGTGTCCGAGGTGGATCAGGACAAGAGGATATGTCTAAGATATCAAGAGTCAGAAGTTCCCAAGGTGGATCAAGAAAAGGGGATATATTTAAGTTATCCAATGCCAAAAGTGCCCAAGGTGAGTTGAGAAAAGAGAACACATCTAAGGTATCAAATGTTAGAAGTGCCCAAGCCAAAAGTGCCCAAAATGGATCTAGACAAGACGAGACACCCAATGCCAAAAGTGCCCAAGGTAAATCAAGACAAGAGGACACATCCAGTGCCAAAAGTGTCCAAGGTATATTGATACGAGAGAAGACATCCAGTACCAAAAGTGCCCAAGATGGATCGAGACAAGAGGAGACGTCCAATGCCAAGAGTGCCCAAGATGGATTGAGACAAGAGGAGACACCCATTGCCAAAAGTGCCCGAGGTGGATCAGGACAAGAGGACACATCCAAGATATCAAGAGTCACAAGTACCCAAGGTGGATCAAGAAAAAGGGATACATTTAAGTTATCCAGTGCCAAAAGTGCCCAAGGTGAATTGAGAAAAGAGAACACACCTAAGATATCAAATGTTAGAAGTACCCAAGGTGGATCAAGACAAGATGACACATCTAAGATGCCAAGTGTCAGAATTGCCTGTAAAAAGGAAGAAAGAGAAGTTGTGTGTCCAAATGAGGTGGTCAGGATAAAGAAGGAGAAATTTGATGATATTAGCATGGATGTAGTGATAAAACAAGAACCAGTGGAGGGTGAACAAGAAGATTTGAAAGCTACTGCTGATAATGATGATGATGATGATGTGATATTTATGTATTCACAGATGGATGATACAATCTGGGTATCAAGTGATGAAGATGAAGAAACACCAAAGAAATTCAATGCATCATTTGGTCCTTTGCCTCCAAGCCCTGATCTTGATATTAAGGATTTGTTTGAGGAGAATGAAACTGATTTGTTCGAGGAAAAAGAACTCAAGGCTTTGAAGCAAGAGGATCTTGACAGTACAGAAAAAATTTCACCAGTAAAAAAAGAGCCAGAAGATGTGGATGACCAGTGGTTTCCAATCCTTTCACAAGCATTTTGGGATGATGATGATGTGGAAATTATTGAAGGTGATGCATCTTCAGCCCCCTCCCCATCTCCTAGCTCCTCACCCCCTGTCCATAGCTCAGACCAAATATCAGAGAATGATGATAATGATGAAGATGGTCTTGATGATTGGTGGCCTCAGCTTTCCCAGGGTTTCTTTGATGATGATGATGATGATGAAAAGAAAGATACAGAATGTGTTGAGTCAGTGGAAGTTCCAGAAGGCACACCACACATAGATCAACAAGTTCCTTCAACAAGTACATGTGATACCGATTCTGTGCTCAAGAAAGTGAAAAGTAGTTATCCAAGAAAATCACTTTTAACCACCCCTAAGACTCCACCACCACGCACAAAAAATGATGTTCTCAAAAAAAGAGGCTCAGCTAGCTTGGAGTTTTATGGGAAACCTGTGGAAAAGAAATGGATCAGCCCCCCAAGCAAAGGGTTTTCCAGAGAAAAGGATAGACCACGTAGAAAGGAGAGAAAAAAGAGTTCTAAAACTTCTGTGTCTGCAATAAAGAAAGATAAGAAACACCTTAGTCTCAGAGACAATTTATCAAGTAAATTTGACCTTGCTCCATACAGCACTAATTTGAAGACCAAAGAAAAGCATCATCTTGTCTCTAAAGTAAAATCTGAACACAGCAGAAAGGTCCAGGTTGAGCCTTACACTTCAGGAAAGACAGATGCAAATATTTCAATTCAGAAAAGAAATAAATCCAAGAGTTCTGAGAGGAAAGATAAACCACGACCTAAGGTAGCAGCTAAAGTAACCAGAAAGACACGTTCTGAAAAACTAACAGACATTGACATGTTTTCAAGCTTAGTATCACCTTCTACTGTATGCAAAAAACCAAAGTTCAAGATTCCCAAAACTACTGACAAGACAGGAGAACTTTCAGTCAAGTCTTCAGATCTAGGTGATAAAGAAGACAACAGATCCACTGTAAACAAGAAAAAAGCAGAGTTATCAAAAACAGGTACTAAACTTTGGAGTTCTCAGCAAGTACAAGGTGAGGAGAAGAGAGAAGTTGATACTGGTACCAACCTTTTGCCTCAAACTAATGTTGACAAAGACCAACAGATGACTGGAAACCTTTTACCTCAAAGTAGTGCAAACAAAGAAGAAGAATCCATTGATATTATTACACAAGGTATACTTAGGTTATTACCACCAGGCCCTCACAAGCCTAGGAAAAGTGTTTGCTTTCCCCCAAGTGAAGAAGATCTAGTTAAAATTAAGTTCATCTCTCCACGTAAGCGCCATGATCATACTGGGCTTCCTGAAGTGAGGGCTCGGGAGATACAGCCATTCATGCTTCAAAAACTCAACAATATCCCCCACTACTACATGGAATGTTTTATTTATCACATTTGTTCATGGAACTTTGATTGGTTGAGACAGTATCATACTGCACAAGAGAAGAATGAGGCAAGGGGTTCAAGTCGACCTGTACTCCCTCCCCCAGTTGGATCCTCTAAGAACTATCCAACACTTATTCTCTATAATTCATTTAGTGATTATAAAGAGATATTCAGCAATTTAATCTACTTGGAAGTTTGGGAAAATGTTTACAAGGATTGGCTCAAATATAGAGACTCAGCTATAGGTTTACCAGCACAGGTTGAAGTCATACAGCCAGCATTTGTTGCAACATCATCTCGCACACTAACATTCTGGACCCTGAAACTGACAGCTCTTATCACTGAATATCAGAGTATGAATGGTTACCATCCACGTCAGGGTTCATTGATTTCACTTAGAATAAACGAGGGCCATAAGGGATTAAAAATATTTGGCTATGTAGATTATTTGACAAAGAACAGGAAACAAGTAACCAATGAACTCAGGAATACATGCCCACTGGGTAATGTTTGCTTGATGTTGGGAGTACGGGTAACAAAAGAGCTTATAACAAGAGTAAGACCTGGAACCATCATATCAATCAATAATATTTCATATCTGAAACCTAATACTCGCATGTGGGAAGGCTTGTGTAAATTACCTCTTTCCCCTCTTTGCAAAGATATTCTGCAGCCAAATGTGCATGCATTTGTCTGCAATCATAACTGTCAGTATCTTGTAGAGAACATGCCAATCAATGATACACAACAGAGGGCAGTTGTTGAAGTGAGTAGCAAGTGCATCTATGACCCACAGATTCCAAAGCTAAGCTTGATTCATGGACCACCTGGAACTGGCAAGACTCGTACAATCACTGCCCTTATTGCCCAAATGGTCAAGCTTGGTGAGAAACTTCAGAGTGAAGGGCAAGGTCAGGGTTGTAGGGTGCTACTCTGTGCTCCATCCAATGCAGCAGCTGATGAACTGACTCTTAGGTTGGGAAAGCTACGTGAAATTGGCTTGTGCTTACGTGTTGTACGAGTTGGTGTGAAGCAGAGTATGAGAAATGAAATACTGGGCTACACATTAGATGCATTTGTACAGAAGCAAATCAGAATGGAAATTTCTACTCCTAGAAATCTTTCCACAAGGCAGGAGTGGGAGAGAAGAAAGCTAATGGTAGAGAAGGCGGCAGAAGACCTTGAGAATGCCAGAAAAGAAAAGAAAAGTACAGCAGAAATTCAGGGGATGGAAATAAGGCTTTTTGATTTGGCAAGATCTAAGGCTGATTTTGAAAAGAGTTTCCGAATCCAGCCAACCATGCAAGAAATGCATGAAATGCAACAAAGGTGGCAAGAGAAAGTCTTACTGAATGCAGAGGTTATAACAACAACACTTGGATCGTGCATGTCAGGAGCAATGGCTGATATATTCTCCCGGTACCCTGGGCATTTCACTTGCTGTATCTTGGATGAGGCAAGCCAGTGCCGGGAGACAGAAACATGGCTGCCACTGCTACTTGGAGTGAAGAAGTTGGTGCTGGTAGGAGATCACAAGCAGCTGCCAGCTACTGTAGTCTCACGCCTTGCACAAGACAAGAATCTCAAGCAGTCACTTTTTGAACGTCTTTATCACAGGCTTGTAGTAGAGCTGCAAGAGGAGAAAGCTGTTCATACCCTAAGTGTGCAGTATCGGATGCACCCAGAGATTGCTATGTGGCCATCTCTCCACTTCTACCAGGGTAAACTCACTACCTGTCCTCGCATTGCAGCAGCACGTGCTCATCTCCTCAAGCCATATTTACTGTTTGATCTCAAGGTTAGTACTTAAAGATTTTGTACAGTAGCTTTTTTTTTTTCTTAAGCTATTTGTTAGTGTTTTTATTTAGAGAACTTTTATCTCTTGTAGCAAGCTGTACACAGCTTGCATTAAAATTACGGTGATGATGATGATGATTTTAATTGTAATGATATTTACTGGTTTGGTGGAACACCACCATGCCTGTGGTAGGAGTAAAAAAATACTACCCCTGTATTCACTGCATGGTGAATAGGCAAGAAGGAACAGGGTGGTGTGGGTCAGGGATCTCTTAGTCCTGTGAATCTCCCTTACAGTGATACAGGAGGCCTTGGATTTTTCACCTGTACCTACCCAGGGCCTGGGAAAACTAGGTAGGCCTGCATGGTTGCATGGAATGTGAGGGTGAATAAAGAATGTAAACAAAGTACAGTTTGTTGAATAAGATGAAATGGCAGAAAGTGGATTTGGTCAGATATAGGCTATCCTGAGTGGGGTAAAGCGTGAGTTACTTTATTGATGACCATCGAAATGGCAGAGAGGAGTAAAATAAAAAATGTTTCAACTCGGGTGTGGAAGTCAGATTTAAGTTTTAAATGGTGAAAATGGCACAGGTTATTGTGACTTCTTGTAATGGCAGAGGTGCTGAAGAGAATGACAGGTTTTAGGAATTTCTGTATGGTGTCAGTGCACTTCCAGGGTGTTTGTGATGGGTGACTTACCTATTGACTCCATCTGGCATGTAAAGTAAATCTTTAAAGAAAAATAAATATACAGTACATGGAAATAGACCTGTGAAGTAATACCTGGATTTCAGAGGCTTGCAGGTGCGGAATGAGTTTGCTGTTGATAAATGTTCCTCTACCAGATATTTTCTTTATTTCTGGGCCCTACCTCTCCCCATCCATAATGATGATGATGATTTACTGTGAAAGGTTAAGAAAAGGTTCTGACTGTATTGTGATTTAACAGACATCCTTGGAGAAGAGGCATGAAGGACGTGAGTTGTATAACCCCCCTGAAGCATCCTTCGTCTTCAAGATATGTGAGGTGCTTGAGGATATGAAGTACAAGGAAAAAGTAGCTGTAGTCACTCCATACCTACGCCAGAAAATGCACCTCGAAGAGAGATTGGCAAAGTTTAGAGGAGTAATTGATCTTGTCATCAGCACCATTGATGCATTTCAGGTTTGTTACTTGTGTTAAAAATAAGTAATTCAGGTTATTGCTCTTAACCGTGGCCACTTACTTTGTTTCTTGAATACATTACTAAGGCTTTGATCTCTTCATTTAGCTTCAGAATGCCATTCAGTACTCACTTCATTCATGGAATCTGCATAGCATTACAGTACTCATTTTTATCTAAGCACAACTTATTTTGTAAAAATTACTTTTCATCTTAGTCTCCTTAAATATTTTTCCTCCCTACCCATTCAGCAGTACAAAAATTCACCTTAATGTTTTCTCTTCTGAAAAACTTATAATACTTTTATTCAGTCATGCCTTCATAAATTTTTGTAATATGTAAAAAAAAAAAAAAAAATCAGCTGGTCTGGGTGGCAGCAGATGGTAGTGGTGGTGTTTTGCCACTTACCATGGCTCTTAATGCAAGTGGAGCCTCTGGAAAGACTAAAGGTGTCATGATCAAGAGGAATCATGTAACATTACGCAGTGTTGATAGTGAAAATTTTGGCTAAATGAAAGCTGGTGTTTCTGCAGGAAAACTCATAGTAAAAGTGTGGTACGGTATCACCAAACAAAGTGTATCAAGCATCAAGAAAAACTAAAGGAAAATTAGGCAACTGCTATAAAGTGTGATATTACAGTGAATGTGGTGAAAGTAAAAGAAAAACTCTAAAGCTGCCATTGGACACGACTCAATCTAGAAGAGATTATTTATAGATGGTACATACAGCAGCGATCATACGGAGTGCTGTGTGTTATTTCATAAATTGTGGAGGGGTTAGTAAACTCTCAGCAGACCCTTCCTACAAAGTGCAAGGCATGAGTGCTACTCAGTCACCACACAGTGCACTTCTAGCTACCTGGTTCCACCACAACACAATTTTGTTTGTAATTTCTTTGAACCCCCCTTCCCCTGGGAGTTGAGGGGTTTCAAGAATACTCCCCCAGTATCCCTGCTTGTTGTATGAGGCAACTAAAAGGGTTGGTGGTGGGTTAGTGCCCCACCCTGTAGAAAGAACTAACTAATCAAGCAAACAAAGCTCCTCAGACCAAGACGGGCCATACGTTGACGACCAAGGAACGGACGAAGGATATTCTAAGGATGGGAATGTGGAATGTGAGAGGAATGAATGATGAATTGAAAGAGAGAGAGATTGTTCAGGTGCTTGAGGATGCAAGAAGGAATGTGTGTGGATTGACTGAAAGTAAATGGAAAGGTGAAAGGGTGAGAGAATGGGAGTATGGTTTAGGAATATGTGCGAGAGTTAATGAGAATGAGAGGGCAAGAGAGGGAGTATGTCTGATGATAAGCAAGAAGTGGAAGGAGAATATAAGAGAGTATGGAACAGTGGGTGCATGGATTGTATGGGTTAGGATGAAAGTAGGTACCGTATACAAGCTTGGGCGATTGTATGTGCCTACGCGCTAACAGAGGACCGAGTGGCAAGAGTGAAAGATGAGTTTTCGGCGAGTGTAGAAGCATGTATGGACAAGTTTGAGAGGAGTGAGAGAGTGTTTTTGAGTGGAGACATGAATGGCAAAGTTGGGAATGTACAAGTGAATGGAGTGGTTTGTCAGTGGGATGTGCCTGCTGAAGTAGATGGGAATAGTAGTGTTTTGATGGACATCTGTGCTAGTAAGGGGTTGGCAATAGCCAACACCTTCCAGCTTAAGATGATCCACAGGTATACATGGAGAGTCATGAGGAGGATGGACGGTGAACTTGTTGGACAAAAGGCGATGATAGATTACGTGCGTGAGGATGAGCGAATGAGAAGATAAGTGTTGGATGCAAGAGTGTGGAGAGGTTGGGGGAATTGAATCTTAGACAATCATTTAGTGGTGTCCAAGGTAAGGCTGCAAAGAAAATGGGTGAAGAGACGAAGGGAAAGGCAGGAGGAAGCAGCTCCTGTGAAAAGAATGGAGAAGTTGGCAGAGTATAAGAGCATAGTGGAAGAAA
Organism: Coenobita brevimanus; assembly: GCF_032717465.1. Classification (NCBI taxonomy): domain Eukaryota; kingdom Metazoa; phylum Arthropoda; class Malacostraca; order Decapoda; family Coenobitidae; genus Coenobita; species Coenobita brevimanus. The sequence continues at coordinate 62,493,749 of NC_137046.1, read as the reverse complement.
GATTGGGAAGGTATGAGTTAGAGCAGATGGAATGGGTGGAAGTATGCAGGATATTCACGGAAGAGATAGGCACAATGTGTAAGGTGGTTTGTGGAGTAAGGAGGAGACGCAGGGATGTGCAAGGGACAGCATGGTAGAATGATGAGGTGAAATGAGCTGTGGAACAAAAGAAGGAGGCATATAGTGACTGGCTAGAGAGTATAGGTAGGGGAGAAGATGAGAGAGAGGAGTGAGGTATACTTGAGTAGGAGAAGGGAGGTGAAGAGATTGGTGAAGGAGAGTAAGAGGAGAGTGGATGAAGAGTTTTGAGGAATCTGAGTGTGAAATGGAGGGTGAATATGAAATGGTTTTGGAGGAAGTAAAGAAAATAAGACAGTCTGAAAGGAGAAATAATAGGGGAGTGAAAGCTGGGAATAACAGGTTGTTGGTGGAGAAGAGAGAGAAAATGAGGAGATGGAAGGAGCACTTTGAGGATTTGTTGAATGTAGAGAGTGAGAGCAGTGCGAGTATAAGTGGTTGGAGAATGGCTGGGAGAAGAAGAGATGAGAGGAGGGAGGAAGAGATCAGTAGGGTGGAAGTAGTTGAAGCAATGAAGCAGATAAAATGGGATAGGCCCCAGGAATTTATGGAGCGTACGATGAAATGCTGAAGTATGGGGGTGAGATTGTTGTGGAGTGGATATGGAAGTTGTGTAGATTGGCTTGGGAATAGGGAATGGTTCCAGAGGACTGGAAATCAGGTATAATTGTTCTTTTATACAAAGGAAAGGGGAGAGAGAATTATATGGTAATCGTAGGGGTATTTGCCTTCTTAGTGTGGTTGGAAAAATATATGGTAGAATACTCATTGATAGGGTTAGGCATATAACAGAGGAGCTTGTTGGAGAAGAACAAGGGGGATTTAGGAAGGTGAAAAGGGTGTGTGGATCAAATATTTGTTCTAAGATGTTTAGTGGAGAAGTATCTAGAGAAGGGAAGGAAAGTGTATGCTGCCTTCATGGTCTTGGAGAAAGCATATGACAGAGTAGATAGGCAAGGCATGTGAAAGATATTAAGAATATATGGAGTTGATGGGAAATTGCTGAGTGCTGTGAAGAGTATGTGTGAGAGAGTTAGGGCTACAGTGTGAGTGGATGGTGAACTGAATGAGTTCTTTGATCTAAATGTAGGACTGAAACAGAGATGTGTGATGTCTCCATTGCTGTTTAATATATACATGGATGGGGTTGTAAAGGAGGTGCAAGATAGGGCAGTGGATGTGGGGGTGGCTCTAACAAATGAGGATGAGGTGTGGAAGATTCTGGTGCTGCTGTTTGTTGATGATACAGGACTGTTGAGTGAAGATGAATGGGAGCTGCAAGGTTTGGTGAATGAATTTGGGACAGTGTGTAAGAAGAGGAATCTCAATGTAAACAAGAGTAAAGGTATGGTGTTTGAGAGGAATGAAGTCACAGAATGCACAGTGAGGTTGGATGGTGAGGATATGGAGAGTGTGAGTGCATTCAAGTACTTGGGTAGTGTGATGAGTAAGGATGGAAGTTGGGGATGAAGTGCTTGAAAGGGTACAGTAGGGAAGGAGGGCTGTTGGTTCACTGAAAGCGATGATGAGAAATAGGGAGGTAAGTATGGAAGTTAAGAAGTCACTGCATGATAATATTGTGATCCCTACCCTGACGTATGGAAGTGAGGCATGGACCTTGCTAGAGGGGAACAAGTCAGAAGTGAGAGCAGTGGAAGTGAGTTACCTGAGAGGAGCATGTGGAGTGACATGGAGGGACAGGTTGACGAATGAAGAAATGAAAGAACATTGTGGGGTGCATGTGGATGTGATTGAGAAAATTAGGAGAAATACACTGAGGTGGTTTGGACATGTGGAGAGAATGGAGAATGAAAGACTGACTAAGAGGGTGTATGTAGGTGAGGTGGAGGGAGGGAGAGGGAGGGGGAGACCGAGGATGAGGTGGAGGGATGTGGTTGAGAGGTATATAAGGGAGGGGGGATTGAGTTTGGGGGAGGGGGGTCAAGTGGTGGGTGGCAGAGCGACTTGGAGGCTTTTTGTCTGCGGCCACCCTTTGAGGGTTTAGGATGTTAGGGTTTAGGGTGTTAGGTTATAGATAGATAGATAGACAGATGATTACTGTACGTGATAAATTTTGGCTAAACAGATTCTTGCACATTCTGATGGCCAAACAATAATTCTTGGTACGAAAGAAAAAAAATTGTAAATTAAGAAAACATCTGTGAATGCTGTCAGGGGAGGCACTTGCTTATACATGACGGCTTAACAGTACTGTGCTAAGACTACATTGTAAAATAACTGTGATGGAGTACTCGGGGCTGTTCGGCCAGACTGCCTAGGGAACAACTACTACTACTACTACTGTGATGAAGTGTTAAGTTCAGCTTTTAATATACATACAAAGATAATTTATAAATTGTGGAGGTCTGTGAGTCTGTCTGTCTGGTGTGAGGCAGCTGCTTGGGGTCGGTCATTTTGCTGAAAGCCACTGTCCTAACCTAAGAGTTTAACTAAACCTAACCTAACCTAGCTTATCTGTACTTAATAATTTAACCAAACCTAACCTAACCTAACCTCCAGTTGAGAAATGGGAAAAGAAATCCAGAGTACATTTCCTCCATTATGCTGCAAACAAACAATTGTAGGTACTCCTTAAGGAACATGATGATAATAACGGCGAAAATCTTCACCAGGGAAAGGTCATTTACCACCCTGAAAATAGGAAAATACAGAACACAAACTGCAGGAGGTCAGCAGTCAGTGGTTCTTGATGAAGAGACTCACCGGCTGCGTGGGTGATTGGTTCATCCACACAACCACATAACAACAGTCATACAAACACACGTTGGTTGTTGCAGATTCCATCACAAGACTTTTTAAAAATTCTTTACATTAGCTTATTTAACTCGTGGATTGCGAGCCACAGCTCAGGGTGGGTAGCATTGCGTTGCGAGCCACAGCTCAGTCTGTGCTGGTTGCGCATCACTGTTAACTACTTGACCCCCATGCAAATTACCATGGCACTACACAAAAACAGAGAAAGAGAGATTTTTTTTCTTTTCACCAGATGATTCCCTGGATATTTATCTTCAGGTTTATATTAAACAAAAACAAAAATTTATTTATTTATTTATTTATTTTTTTCACTACTCCCCTACGAAACTTACGCATGGCCCTACGCAAAGACGGAGAGAGATTTTTTTTTTTTTTTTTTTTTCACCAGATGATGCCCTGGATGTTTATCTTCAAGTTTATAATAAACAAAAACTAAAAAAAAAAACTTTTATTTCCTTCATTTTTTGCACACTGCGGGATGGGATAAAAGAAGGTACACGTAATTGTGCAGTCCACGGGTTAAGCAAAGATAGGCTTAAAAATAGTGCAGTGGATAATGATGTTTAGGGTATTTTCAAATCTTACATGGGCTGTATTCCTTTACCGACCATAATTTATGCTGTAGTTACTTGCCTGGCCCTTACCTCAATGTAACAGTACTACAAACCTTGTCCGGTTATTTTCATTTATACATTACACACACACACACACACACACACACACACATGAAATTAATGAACAAATACAGTCACTACTCGTTATACATTGATTCGGTGTACGATAATTCGCTATAATGATAATTGAAAAGTTCCACCCCAAAATCCGATTTGTGATGAATTTCCCGCTATGACAATATTGCCCTTGGAAAATTTCGTACGAAGTGCCAGGCACACGCAAGGCAACAGTCACTTGTCCCAGGCAAGATGGCAGCCCCAGAATGCAGAGCATTGTTTTGGTTCAGTTGCGGTTCAAAGCCCTGTCTTTTCGACTCGTTCACGTGTGCCCCCCTTCTATCGTCACCTCTCAGCCAAGCATCATGCTACAGTAGGCCTATACATCGCGTAGCACCAGGCCAACGTTACGCAAGTGTGATTGTTGTGTTGTTGCAATGATTTACTGTATGTGAGTAATGCCGCCTGTATTGGTGTGACAGTTTTTTGTTTTAGTCTTGGAGACGACTTGGACCGACACAAGAAGTGATTAAGGTGGGTTGTCATTTTTGTTTCAGTCTTGGGTAGGTGACTTTGGGAGGTTGAGTTGATGTAACTCCCCTTATATAATTTGTTTCAATCTCCTGATTTACGATAAAATTGTTATACGTTAAGATGTGACCTGACGTAACCCCATTGTATAATGAGTTGTGACTGTACTGAACTACTGCTGTTAGAGCCTGTGGCAGTGTGAAATGAGGATGTAACACTAGTATTATTTTGTCTGAGAAGAATGCCATCTGAATGCAGCTAACATATCCTTTTAATTTCTGCCTTATCAGTTTTGAGAGGAGGTTTGTGGAAGATGTGAATGAAGTAAGACTATTGATCAACGAGTAAAAGAAAATGTAGCTAGATGATATGGTCATATGTAGTAGACAGAGTAGATATGAGAAGGGAGATGAAGAAGGTACACATTATGTTTAAGCTTCAAAGTGGGCGGAGGTAGTAAAGAGTCTGAAGAAGGTATTGACAGGATAAAGTATATATCTTATTTTTGAGAATGTAAGGTGTGGAAGTTAAGGAAACAACAGAATTAATGGAGGATAAAAATGAGTGAATGGGTAGGAGAAAAGGTAGGAGCAAAGTGGAAATTCCAGTCCACAGTTTCTTTAGCTATGTCACGATTGGTATAGTAGCGAGTTGGATTCCCACTTCTTAACTGAAATGTTATAACTATATTACATTTCATCTCTTTCCCAGGGACAAGAGCGTGATATCGTCATCCTTTCCTTTGTGCGAGGTAACAGCTCGTCCCAAATTGGATTTCTTTCACAGCGGCAGAGAATAAATGTGGCCTTGACTCGGGCTCGAAAATCGTGCTTTGTTGTTGCCAGTCTTTCATCTCTTTCAGACAACACGGACTGTTTGTCACTTATTAGAGATGCAACTGCAAGAGGGCTGGTGCAGACTGTAACAGAAAAACAGGAAAATGATAAGAATTTCTTAAAATCAGTTTTGGAAAAGTAAGTTACCAATTTCTGTTTTGTTATTGTCTTTATTGAATAATGAGGAGTTATATATATATATTTTTTTACAAGTACCCTAAGCTTATGCTATACATATAGCCATTGAACTGACTGATCAAAGTCTTGATGTAAATATTTATTGTACTACTAAAATATTGTACTGTAGTTTTGTTGTACTGTAATTCGCTCAGAGTTTGGTTGTTGTGCATAGCATTTTGATTGACAAAATTTTTGATAAAAGATTCATGCTCTGTAGTAAGCCAGAAGTACTACACAAACCTTAGGTGAATTATTAATGTTGTCTGTTTATAGTGTGTAGCTCTCTTACAGCATACTGTACAGTATTCTAATGTTACATGCGTGCTCTATATTGCCAGTATTTACACATGCATTTTATGCAAGTTGCTGAGTGCTGGTTTTCATTATGTAGTTAATATATTTTAATATTTTACAAGATAGTATAAGAGTAGGCATTTGAAATTAAGTGCACTAGTTGAGTTCTGTAGTATGCCTTGAAGTAGTAATACAGTATTTGTGGACACCTTGTATTAGAATAATTACAGTACCATACTGTACTATACTATACTGTATAGTAGTTAATGTTCTGTTTAATGGCAAGTACTGTATGTTGAACTTGTCAGGTGAGCTAACTCAATTTTTACTCCACCATATTCCTAGTACAGTACTTTCTATCTCATGCATACTCATACACACTCATACACAGTCCATCTCAATCATTGTGCATCTTTCCCTCATCCGTAGTGTGTTTTACAACTTTGTATACAGTATATAGATATGTATATATGTAGGTATATGTATAAATGCTGCTCAGTGTATTGAAAAATGAGTACTGCATGAACACATGGCAGAATAAAAAAGCAAACTAGTGGTGTGGTGTGCTCTTTACCATGGCCTTGTGGGTAGTTAAGTTTATATCAAATTTATTAGTATGTAGGTAATCTTAGTAGCATTAGACAAAGCTTAAAGTATATATAAAACCAGGTAGAACTGTACATAGTATTGCCTTGGTCAGCTTATGTGTAGGGTGCTAGACTGTGAAAAGGAGCTGGGGTGAAAGATGGATAATTTATTTCCAAACATACCTAATAAAGTTAGTGACTTAAGAGGATTTAATAACTACAGAACTTGTGTATCAATGCCATGCCTGGGTTAGGTTCCTACTCTACCAAGTCTCTTTGGTAAAAAGGCAAATTACATCAAAGCTGTATTGATATTGGCCAAACACTTAGAACCCATTGAGTGAACTTTCCCACCTCAGTCATTTCCTCCTCCTCCTCTTCAGCCAGATACCCAAGTCATGTGTCATGTGTCTCAGTTTTCATATCTGGCAGTGCACCACACAATAATTGATACACTCTCGTAGTCCCTCCTGTTTTCCCTTGCATTTATAAGAGTGTTTTGTGACTGTGGTGGCTCCTTGTTCTTCCTGGCTGGTATCTAGTGCCCAGTGGTCCATGAGGATTTTGTTTGTTCACAGTTACACATGTTTTTTTGGATGTTTTTGAGTGTGGTTAATGATAGGCTTGGTGCCCTGTGTTTTCCTTCTCAGTCTTCATTTCTTTCACTTTTTCCCCTATTTCCCATTATTTCCCTGTTTCTTGCCTTGTGACTATCTGTGTTTATTCAGCTAAGAGGTTAGACTTTCTTGTGTTTGCCTTATTTTCTTCCCTTGACTGGCTGTTTCTTTTGGGAACCACATAGTGCATGTGGTGCTTCCTATTGCATTTAGTCACGGTTACTTTCTTAGCACTTTGTATTTTTTTCATCATCATCATCATCATCATCATCATCATCCGGACCTCCTTTCTCACTCTAGGGCAGGGCGAGGAGTAGCATCGTCCAGACAGCCAAAGTTTGCCCAATCCAATGGGCCACACTTCCATTCACTCATCATTCAAGCCCCCGGAATCCTGACTCTATTTGATACGCTAAAAATTTTCGCTCTTTTTTATAATTGTTTTTATTGCTGCTTGTAGTTGAATTTGCCTTTGATTTACATGTTATACATTCCAGTCTTTCATCAACATCATCATCATCATCATCATCATCATCATCATCATCATCATCATCATCATCAGCCAGACCTCCTTTCCCACCCAGGGGCAGGGTGAGGAGTAGCAATGTCCAGACAGCCCAAATTTGCCCGGTCCAATGGGCCACGCTTCCATTCACTCATCATCCAAGCCCCCGGAATCCTGGCTTTATCGGATTCGCCACAAAAAATACATTCACCACGTTCTGTAGCTTCGCATAAACATATCCGATTTAGTCAATCCGGACGCTGCCACATTAAAAAGAGGTGCCAGAATTCCTGATCATGCGCTTCTCCTCGCAACATTCATCCACCCAGCTCAATCTCTTGTCAATTCCCTAGCCTCACCCTGTTTCCTTCCTCCCATTTTGTTTTATTTCGTTCCATGGGCTGGGTAAGGATTAGTGGCTGTCCAAAGGCTTCCACCTGAGGTCTGATAGGGTGTTCGACTTTCGATGTTGTTTAGTTTAGTAACAGAACTAGGCAGAGCTTGCTTTGGCTCATGTTTCTAAGTGGCCATCTTCTATATCCTTTTTTTTTGTAACGTAGGAAATTCAGTGCCAATGCAGTTAAGAATTATAAAAAAGAAAAGAGGTTCAGTGTTGGTATTCATGTTTTGTGGCTAGAATACCAACAGCAAAAGCGAATGCTGCATGTGCACACAATACTGAAAAAATAATGAATGCTGAGTAAACACTGTCCCACTTCCATACATGTACTGCATAGTACTTTGATGGTGCTAAGACTGACGTGAGTGGTGATTTGTCATTGAGTGATATTTAGTATCACTTATGAATATTTTAAGAAAGCAATTAAGTTCAGCCAACAGCCATACCACGTTGAGTACACCGCTTCCCATCCGATCAGCGAAGTTAAGCAACGTTGGGTCTGGTTAGTACTTGGATGGGTGACCGCCTGGGAACACCAGATGCTGTTGGCATCCCTACGTGTCAAGTGGGGTTGGTGGAGGATTAGTGCCCCTCCCTGTAAAACAATTAACTCTAAGCCCTTGGCCACCCCGTCTGGGATACATGGCGTCTGGCAATGAATGAATGAATGAATTAAGTTCATAAGTTGGATTGTCAGTAGATAACCCTGCATTGCAGCAGGATCCATTTACTTACCTTTGAACTGTATAAAGTATCTATTAGTCATTCGAAATTGGATGCTCTTAAATTGCTTCTATCAGTTTTAAGTTAACGTTATGCCTAAGCACTAATGTTCTCTTATTTTGCTGAGGCCACCATTATTTTTTGTTTTTCTTGGAACCTGTTATAGATGAAAAATAAATGTATAATTTTATGACGTCAACTTTATTGACACCCTGTAAGCCACTTATCTTTTTTTGCTGTAATATGGAGAGCCACAAATACATTCCTCAATGGATTTCTGGAACTTGCGCATCCTTCGGCTGTAAATGTCCACCATCTGTTGGGACTCATGGCATTTACAGACTGTAGATCTTTTGAGGCCAGTAATGTGGCAGGTGTTAGTATAAAGTCCTCCATTTACTGTGCCAGAATCATATGCTGTCTCTAATGGTCCTCGCACATCTCCAGCTTCCCTTCCTTTTTCATGTCGTCTCTTTCCAAGAGGCAAATTGGGTATTATGAAATGGCAATAGACCGTTGACTAGTGTAGTGCGTCCACCTTGTGAAGAGGAGAGTGTATTGAGATGGGAAGGTTCACTTAGTGTGTGGATGATGCTAATATTGTTCAGCACCAAAGCGATTTTCTTTTCTACTGGAGAAGTTAGGTGTATGTGGAGCCTGATAGTTACATAGCTTTTGAAGACACTAGATCCTTTGAAGGGGGAAATGAGTTTTAAGCTAAAACATACCATATTATTATAGTAGATGTTAGCTCGCACATCAGAATAATTACCATGTATTAGTATATGTTCTTCAGAGTAAAGGCAGTGCTATATACTAGTAGTGTTTGACTCAGACTAGTATGTTTTGTGAAACTAATGTTTTATAAGCTAATGTGTTTTATAAAAAGACTTGGTTACTAAAGTAACCAAATACTTTTATATGCTGCATTCAGTTTGTTCATTATTAGTTTTTACTTTTTCGTGCATATGTGATAATGCTGTCAAAACTTCAATGTTGTACTGTAGATACATTTAGGTAAACTGAATTGCCCTCTGAAGTTTTCTGGGACAATGTTCAATAATTCCCTGCAACTGCTTACCTGAAAATAGGAGTTCGATACTGTAAAATGTTATAGCACAAGAATGCTAAAGACATTTGTCAGGCTATGACAGACATGCTGTATTAACTTTAAGAAGTAGGAAGGAGGTATTGATTATGAAAATGGAGACAGTGAATTGCAGTGAGATTTTGTACTAGAGATTGTTTTATGATCCTAGAAAGTGAAAAAGTTATTGTAGGATAAGCCTGCTGAGTGTTGTGAGAAAGTTATGTGAAAGAGTTGTTGTTGTTTTTACTTTTGTTGCCTAACCCCAGTGTGTCTGGGTGAGCTGACTCTTTGACCACAGCTAAGCAACTGCTTCTGTGTGGCCTTCTTGCAGGTACATTAGGGTACATACTCGTACACTGTGTAGGGATCTGGGGCCTTCTTACAAGTAAATTACAGTACATACTTGTACACTGTTTCAGGATCTAGTGCCCCCTTGTGTTAGACAGTGCCTGAACAGGGTTCTTCCAATGGTCAGGTGCAGGGAAATATGAGGAGGTTTAGTTCCCAGGTGGTTGCCACGGCTGCCTAAGCCAAGTGCACAGCACCACCACATGTAGGCTTATGAAAGGGTGATTATAGAGACTAAGGAATATATCAGAACGTCTGGTGAGCGATGAACGGGGTGGTTTTAGGAGTGATAGTAGATATTTGGATCAGATTTTTGCAGCAAGTGGAGATAGCATGTAGGAGGGACTGAAATGGCATTTATGACTCTGGAAAAAAGTAAATGACAAGGTGAATGGGGAAGGATTATTAATGTTTTCCATATGTATAATGTAACTGGAAAACTTAAATGTTGAAAAGTATCCAGTTACTGGTAGTGAAGCATATGTAGAGTATGTAGGTGACTGAAGTGCTTGGTTCAGTATCACTGTTGAAGTGAAACATTTGTGTATATGATGTCCCACTTCGTGTTGAGAAAGATGTCTCCATGGGTGGTACAGTGTGAGAGGCTAAAACTTAGGTTATAGAAAGAGGGACAAGGATGACAATTAATGTTGAAGGGCGGAGTATTTCATGTGATATATGAAGTTAATACTGTGTTGCCTACTGGTAGGAAAAAGGATCTCTGCAGACAAGTGCTGTGCAGTATAAAGTTTTGTGAATGTGAACAGTATGCTTTGAAAGTAAATGCAAATAAGAGTGAAGTGATGGCTGTTTTTGTTGTTGCTCAACCCCAGTCTGTCTGGCCGAGCAGATCCACCACCAACAGATGAGCAGTTGCTTCTCTGGGCTATCCTACAGGTGAAGCGCAGTACACACATTGTATAGGGAACTGGCATCCCATTGTGGTAGACAGCACCTCACCAGGGTTGGACCAGGGTCCTTCCCCAATATGTGGTGCAGGGAAATATGAGAGGGCTAAGTTTCTGGTATTCCATAGTGTCAGTTTTTAAATAACATGTTTACTGGTTATTTTATTTTAACATAGATTTACCAATTAGTCTTATGTACATATCTCATTAGTTACTATTTTCTTGGGAGTTACTGCCATGGGAATGATGTTGGTCCAAGGCCTGGTAGCTGGGCTTGCACACCATTCTCAGGCAGGGAACTCAACCACAGTTACGAAGTATTCAGAGTCTGGAATGAGGCTGTCACTCATAACCTGTCTCCTGCTGCACAGTTGAGTTACTGTATTTCCTGCCATATAATGCACATTTCCCTCCAAAAATTTTGCTTCAGAAATCACTATGTGCATTATACCATGAAGGTCATGGTTTGGGATAGACCTGTGGGTTGAGGTGACTGGTACTCACACACTCCTGTTTATCAGAATGGCTCCTAGGTGACCCCAGAATGAAACATATACGGTAGATCCTCACTTGACTGTATCCCACTAGACTGGATGTTGGATCTAATAATCACTTTGAGGGCCCCAGACAAAGTACATATCGGATACTCTCAGGTAAATGGGAAAAACCATATGGACCTGCTGGGCTACTTTGGGCACACTGGGCACTTTATAGCAATTTAACTTACTTGCCTGTTACATAAGGCATATGATGCAGGCCTATTGGCTCACTTCCTGTGCGTTAGGTGGTTCAGAATGCAGTTACCCACACTGGTGGTGGTTTTTCCCACTCGCATGGGCTAGTCTTGAAGAAATGCTTCAGTTTTTCCCACTCACTTGGGCTAGTCTTGATAAAGTACTATGACCTGGGTGTGAAATTATGGGCCAGGTTAGTGTAAAATGAGTATAGTTTTCACTTTAAGTACTAGAATATGTTGCTTTTCCAGTTGTGCTTGAAATCTCATGTCAGGGGGGGACCATTGGACTTACTGGTTTATTGGTTTTCTTGGATTGGGCTTCCCTCCCAATTGATCAGGTATCGAGAGGGCCTACTATATGTCTGTAAACGATTACATAATGGTAGCAAATGAAAATAATGAAATATGAGAGCCGAGGCCACCAGCACTCAAAATGAATCACTTGATGGCCTTGCCTTGTTTATTTCTCAATACAGTACAATTTCAGTACTGTATCTTGTACCTGTAACATTTTCTCTCTGACTTCTCAATATATGTGTGAGGAGTAAGTGAGTTGTAGCTCATGCTTATTAATTGGCATCCAGATTATTGTATTTCTTTAGTGTATATTTACATGTTTTCTCCCCGATCATGGTGTGCGTACCAATCTGCTATGATCATACATTACACAGAAATATTGTACATGATGTGCTCGTGCACTTTGAACTCGACAAGGGACAGGTCTGAGTTGTCCCTCTACCAATTCCTGTAAAATGCTGCCTGGGGTAAGAACACGAAATCTTATACCAATAATGGGATTTTCTTACCAGAAAAAGTGAAGAAAATAAAATGCAGTTGCTTACAAGCACCTTCCTATATGTTGAAGAAAGGCACTTGTACTGGTTGACATAGATTAAAACTGCTGTGTCACTTGCCATTTTGGGTTAGGCTGAACAAAAAAAAAAAAAAAGAGAGAGAAAAAAAAAACACTGAAATGATGTGGGTTCGGGTTGAAACATATCCTCCCATAATGATATATCCTTGGTCTATATGGAATTCGAGTGGCTTAACTTTTATCACACCATGGTGCAGTGATGTCGGTGCTGGACTTCTATCCAGGAGTCCTGGGTTTGATTCCTGGCTAGAGCGTTAATAACTTTCCGCACCTCTGTATGTATATGGGCCAATAATGTTATTGCTGATTAATTGTGGTAGGAAGTATGGTATCATCATCGTCATCAACATCACCATCATCGTGACCTCCATTTCCCACCCCAAAATGGGATAAGGTAGGGCCCAGAAAACAAGGAAAGAGAAAAATATGGGAGAGGGAGTGCGAATCAGCAGCTTGCCAGTGAAATGGGCCACACACTCATTTATTTATTTTATTTTATTTTTATTTATTTCTTTATTTATTTATTTATTTTTTATGCGAGGAAGAAGGAACCAAAGGCCATGAGCCCGCAGTAACAGTTCCCTCCAAGAGAAAAACAAAATACAATAGAGATCCAAATTCAAGATCCGATCATTTTGAGATGCCTGGACACACTGAGTTTGAAAGACTGGAGATCATAGGCAGCAGGAAATACAGACAGAGGGAGACAGTTCCAGAGCTGACCTGTTGCATAAATGAAAGACTGGGAGTAATGGTTAACTCTTGCATTAGAGAGTTGGACAGAAAAGGGATGATAGTTTGCTGCCAGACGGGTGGTACGCGCCCGTCGTAGAGGTGGAGGAATGCAAGCAGACAGTTCTGAGGAGCAGTGACCATTAAAGTAGCGATAGAAAAGAGATAAAGATGCAACAGTGTGGCGAAGAGACAGAGGTTGAAGGGAGTCAGTAAGAGGAGGAGAGTTAATGTGACGAAAAGCCTTTGACTCCACCCTATTGAGAAGAGCTGTATGTGGGGAGCCTCCCCACACATGAGAGTTGTACTCCACACAGGGGAGGATAAAACCCCTGTATAGAGTCAACAATTGTGCAGAGGTAAAGAGCGGAGTCGGCTTAGCACACCCAATCTCTTGGAAGCAGATTTTTCAAGAGATGTAATATGGTCTTTCCAAGATAAGTCCCGAGTAAATGAAACCCCAAGCATGTTCAAGGATGATGCAGGATTAAGCTGAATATTATTAAACATTAGTGGGTATACCTGTGGAAGATTTTGTCGGGTTGATAGGTGTAAGAACTGAGTCTTAGATGCATTAAAAACAACCATATTATTTTTACCCCAGTCAGAGATATGAGCCAAGTCAGACATTAGGTGTGCCATAGCCTCATCCCTTGTTTGCTGAAGTAACTGTTGAGATGGGCGTTGCGGGAACCGAATGGAAAGGTGAAGGGTGGAGTCATCAGCGTATGAGTGGATAGGGTTAGATGTACAGCTTAGAAGATCATTGATGAATAAAAGGAAGAGAGTTGGTGATAGGACAGAGCTCTGAGGAACACCACTGTTGATAGATCTAGGAGAAGAACGATGGCCGTCTACAACAGCGGCTATAGAACGACCAGAAAGGAAGCTAGCGATGAAGGCACAGATAGAAGGATAGAAACCGCAGGAGGGCAGTTTGGAAATTAAAGATTTATGCCATACTCGATCGAAAGCCTTTGAGATGTCAAGTGCAATGGCAAAGCTTTCGCCAAAGTCCCGAAAGGAGGATGACCAGGAGTCTGAAAGGTAGGTGAGAATTTCGCCAGTGGAGCGTCCCTGACGGAACCCGTACTGACGATTGGAAAGAAGGTTTTGATAGGAAAGATGCCTTAAACTTTTCTATTGAGAATTGACTCAAAAACTTTTGAAATACAGGACGTTAAAGCAATTGGACGATAGTTGGAGGGTTGGGAGTGGTCACCCTTCTTTGGGACCGGTTGAATGAGAGCAAACTTCCAGCAAGAAGGAAAGGTACAAGTTGACAGACAAAGGCGAAAGAGTTTGCCTAGGCAGGGTGTAAGCACAGAAGCACAGTTCTTGAGAACAACAGGAGGGACCCCATCAGGCCCATATGCCTTGTTAGTACTGAGGCCAGTGATGGCAGAAAATACATCAACTGAAGAAATTTTAATGTCAGCCATGAGGAAGTCAGAGGGGGGAAGTGATGGAGGAACAGCACCGGAATCGTCTAAGGTGGAATTGGAGGAGAAAGTCTGTGCGAAGAGATCTGCTTTATCAGTAGAAGAAATAGCTACAGAACCATCGGAGTAGAAAAGAGGAGGGAAGGATGATGAGCTAAAGTTGTTAGAAAGATTTTTGGCAAAGTGCCAGAAGGAGGGGGAAGAATTTGAGTTGGAGAGTTGAGAGCCTTTAGTATGGATGAAATTATTTTTAGTAGAGCGAAGAACAGACTTAGCACGATTCCGGGCAGAAACGTAAAGATGATGTGATTTAGGGGTGGGTTGGCTTCGGTACCTTTTGTAGGCCCTCTCCTTGTTGCGGACAGCATTAGAATAAGCGTGATTAAACCAAGGCTTTCTTGCATTAGTCAAAGGATATGAGAAAGGAATGTATGCTTCCATGCCCAAGTGAATAACCTCCGTAATGTGCAAGGCACACTCAGATGGCTCCCGGCCATGGAAGCAATAATCATTCCAGGGAAAATCAAAGAAGTACTGCCTGAGGGCCTCCCAGTCCGCGGCTCCAAAATGCCACAGACGACGCTTCCCTGGAGGGTCCACAGGCCGTACTGGAGTGATAGGACAGGTTAAGGTAATAAGGTTGTGATCGGAGGAGCCCAACGGAGAGAAAAGATTAACAGAGTAAGCAGAAGGATTAGTTGTGAGGAAGAGGTCAAGTATGTTGGAGCTCTCTCCAAGGCGGTCAGGGATACGGGTAGGGTGCTGTACAAGCTGCTCTAGGTCATTAAGGATAGAAAAAATGTAGGCTTGTTCATCAGGTGGATCCGTGAAAGGAGAGGAGAGCCAAAGGTGGTGGTGAACATTGAATTCTCCTAGAATGGAGATTTCAGAGAAAGGAGAAATGGATAGAATGTGTTCCATCGTAGAAGTAAGATAGTCGAAGAATTTTTGATAGTCAGTAGAATTAGGGGATAAGTAAACAGCACTGATATATTTAGTCAGAGAATGACAGGAAAGCCGAAGCCAGAGTGTGGAGAATTCAGAAGAATCGAGTTCAGGAACATGAGAGCAAGATAAGTCGTTGCGTATATATACACAACAGCCACCTTTGGCTTTGAAATGAGTATAGAGAAAGTAGGAGGATACAGAAAAGGGTTTGCTGTCTGTTGCCTCAGACAGCTGAGTCTCCGTTAGAAAAAGAAGGTGAGGTTTAGAGGAGGAGAGGTGGTGCTCAACAGAGCGAAAGTTAGAGGCACCGTCAGTGCCTCTAGAATTCTGACTTCATCTCACAGGCTTTGTATTACATAACAGATGGTCAGTCTGACAAATATTAAGTTAGTTGGAGTGCCCAAATTTTTTCTAGCACTCTGTACAAAATTCAACCAACCAGCTCAGTTCCGGTACAATTCCTTTGCCTCAACATTTTCCATACTTCACTTTCTCCCACACGTTTACCTTCTCTATCCATTCCCTTGTCCTGCCATGCCTCTTCCCACCTTCAAAAGTGCCTACATATCCCACTTTCACCACTCTGTTTTTATTAATGCTTTTATTATTTCTGTTATACAGACAACATACAGAACGGACAATGATGGATGGATGTGTAGTGCATCCTTGATTGTGAGACCTGGGGGGGCTAGGTGTGGGAATGAAGAGTTGAGAGGAAAGATGGGACTGGAGTATATTGTTGCTGTGATTAGGAGGGGCAGATTGAGATGGTTTGGGCATGTGGAGAGGATGGAGGATGGCAGTTAGGTGTGGTAGGTGAGAAGTGTGAACGTCGAGGGTAGGGTTGCAAGAGGCAGACGGAAAAAGACATGGGACAAGACCATAGGGTGTGACCTCAGGGATAAAGGACTGAATAGGGAGGCTGCTAGACATCGAGCAACGTGGAGAGCTGTTATTAGGTGGCCAAGACTGATACAGCAAGCATGTTAAAGCCTTTATAAATGATATGACAATAACATCTAAGCACATGCTTTAACATGAGTCCATAGCAATGCGTAGTCAGAGGGGGGTGACCAGTATCAGAGTGACCACCCTTGAAATATGCCTGGCCATCCCAATTTTCTCAGAGATACCTCTGGGCATCCTTAAAGTTTTCTCTTGAGCCACCCCATTTTATAAATCCCGGTAATGCCACTGATCTACAGACATCTCTACTTGCATCTCTCAAGAATCTCATTATTTCTTATCCCATGCATTCTCCACACACCACACGCATTCAAAAGCAGTGTGTCCAGGTATCTCAAAATGAATGGATCTTGAATTTGGCTCTTGGTTATCTTTTTTTTTTTTTTTTTTTTCCGGGAAGGGACAATATTGTGGGTTTCTGGCCTTTGGTTCCAGCCTTTGGTTCCATCTTCCTTGCTTAAAAAAGTCTTCACTGCGGTAATTTGACTGTTTTTGTTACATACCAGTCATGCCCATATGTTAATGTGGGCATTAAAACTCCATGCGGCTGCCTCACTCAGACCTCTGCTTTGTATAAAGGCTTTCACGGCACCAGACACTTTCCTTCCCCATGCCACTCTACTTTGCATGTTCTTTTTACCTTTACCTCTTTTCTCTCAGTGCACCTCGACACCTACAGTGTTATCTCACTATTACGTTTCTCCATTCACCAGTCATTCATTGGCAACGACTCGTTACCCTCCGGTTCACCACTTTACCTTGCTGTGAGAGATACTTTATTTTTTGTTTTTGATCGAAGCATTTTACTGTATTTGGGGTCTGGCTCCCTTACATGGCAAGACACTACCCTCATGATGTGTCCTGGTGGTGGTGGAACACTGCCCTGCATTATGTCGTGGTAGTTGTAGGGCACTGTCACTGTGATGTGTCCTGTGGTGGCGGAACACTGTCATCATGATGTGTCGTGGACATGGTGGAACACTTCATTCATAGTTTGCATCCCTGCACTCGAAACCTTAATCATAAACACATCACTATTTGGGGGATATTTAGTGTTGGCTATAAAGAGGGCGAAATATGGGCTTCCATCAAACGCTTAAGCACACCCTTATGATAATGGACCAAAGAGCTTGAACCCACGCGTCACAGCCTTACATCCATACATCCCATACACATTTGTCCCCAGCTTTTCACTCAAGAAGAACCAGTTCGCCGTAAAATCATAAAGAACGTATGCACCCTTAGGACACTTAAGCACAAGAGCGATAGTCTTATAAATTTCCACCGCGATGATGTCCCTCATGTCCTCACGGCAGCAGATGGGCTGAAAGATGATCGGCGGCAGTAATTTTAGAATCAACGTTGTATTCATTAATGCCGAGTCTCCTTTTTGAGAACCAAGAGCCGATTTCTTCAGGCTTTTTTTTTTTTTTTTTTTTTTTTTTTTTTTAAGAATCATATACTCGTATATTAAACACACGCCCGGGGAAAAATACAAGTTCCTTCGTCGATCAAAAACTGAGCTTTGATGTAATATGGAAAATTGCACGTTTGAAGTTAAGTAGAAGAGAAGAAAAAGGCAAATTGAGTGCATGTGTTGCCAGGAAACTTGATCCCGAATTACTCATGCGTTGGAAGAGCAAGTGATGTGTGAACAATGGAGAGAGAGAGAGAGAGAGAGAGAGAGAGAGAGAGAGAGGCGGAAGCTGGAATTAGACCCCATCATAAGAGGCGAAGGAAGTATCGGAAAAAAAGTGTAGAAAAAAAAAAATAGGAAAAGTACTGTAGATATGATCACGTTTTCTAAGAATTATTCATAAGATAGAGCTGTGGGAAAGAGAAATTCATCTATCTTTCAATCTTCGGTAACAGTTATGTTAGTACAGGTAGCAACACTCATCTTTTTGAATGTTTGTTAAGATTTGTCCATCTCTCTCAATAGAATGGACACGGGCAAGTGAAGCCCGTCAGGGGGGTAGATTCTAGTAAATTTTGAATGCACAAATTAAGCTGTATGAACAATTTGAGTATGGAGATGAACTTTGGTGTATTATTATTATTATTATTATTATTATTATTATTATTATTATTATTGCTGTTATGATAATGATGATGGTGATGATTATTATTATCAGTGTTGTTCTTGGTGTTGCTACTACTATTACTACTACTACTACTACTATTACTACTACTACTACCACTACTACTACTACTAGTACTACTACTACTGCTACTACTACTACAACTACTACTACTACTACAACTACTACTACTACTACTACCGCGCAGTTAAGAGTTGGTGCATTTTTAAAATAAATTCTCAGACTCTGTCTGTCTGTCTGTCTGTCTGTCTGTCTCTGTCTGTCTGTCTGTCTCTCTCTCTCTCTCTCTCTCTCTCTCTCTCTCTCTCTCTCTCTCTCTCTCTCTCTCCTTTTCCACTAAACTGCTTTGTTATGTGTATACTCAGTTGAGTGCTGGAAGAGGTCTTTCATAGTTGAATGAGATCGTATGGCATAACCCACAATTAAATCTATGGTGAGGAACTTGGCCCTTCGAGGTTAGTAATACGAAGGCGTTTATTGTAACTGTTCAACATTTTCTGGATATCTGTTGTGTTTTTTTCCCGTGAATGTAAACGTTTGCAAAGTATTTTTCGCTGTTTCCTTAATGCAAACATTAACCCGAAAAAATACTGAGCTGCATTTAAGTTCGTGTAGTGGAACGCATCTACATGTTACCAGTCGTGCTTTTTTTTTTTTTTTTTTTTTTAAATGCTGTCATGCTCCTTCTGTGTTTACGAATCACATATCAATAACAGTTTCTGCCATCGGTGCTTCTGTAGACGGTTTTGATGTTTTCCAATGTTTTAATGGATTTTGTTTTACGTTTTTTAAACATTCTCATGGCCAATTTAGTTTTTTTTTTTTTTTTTGTAATTTTCTTGGCGATGAATTATTTGTAACGGGAAGCCATGTTCATGTGCGTTTTTAAGAAGTGTTTACGAATTGTTAAAACCGCTGTGCTGTATTCTGTGACATTTTTAATTACTACCCACTGTACGTGCACTCCGTTAACTCAGATTTGGCACACAGGCGTAGCACTTTCTCTCAAGTCTGTCAAGTATCATGTTTCTTACAGTACGGTCTCGGTCTCTCGAAGTTTCATCCCGGATACCTCTCGCAGTAGTCTCTGAAGTCTTATTTCACATGTCCCTTGCAGCAACTTAAAGTCTCTTAAATCTCAGATCTCTCATATGTATCCTAATGTACAGTATCTCAGGTCTCCCATGTGTTTTCTCACATGTCTCCTGCAGCACTGTCTCTCAGGTGTCATCTCTCAAATGTGATATCTCTTGTCCATCTCTCAAATAATTCTGTTCTCTGCCTGGTATCCTCTCAGATAACTTCTCTGTACATAGTGCTCGTGTCTTCTTTCATAGGTCTCAAGTTCTGTTCTGTAATTTAAAATTTCTCCTGTCCCTCGCATAACTCCTGCCTTTCTAGTAACTCCCGTCTCCCACCCTTTTCCTAGGTAAGCTCTGTCTCTGTCTCTACTATTATTTTAATCTATTATCTCAAATGACTTCTGTGTCTTTAGTAACTCCTGTCCCATGCTTATCCGAAATGTGATGTGTCTCTCTTTGTCGCCTGTAACTAATTTTCTACAATCTATGGAATAATTTCTGCCTCTATGGTTACTCCTATCCTCTTGTTATATCGCAAGTAAACTCTGTTTTTCGTGTGACATTTATATGTTCCTATTTCTCTCAAAGTTCCTCTTAGAACTCCTGTCTCCCTTTCCACTGAGGTAAGGCCGCCTGTCACTGTCTTTTCTATAACTTAATACCCTCCCATTTCTTTTATAACTCCTGTTCCATTCTTGTCTCCGAAGTAAGATGTGTCTCAGTCTCCTGTAACTTAATCCCCTCGTATCTCTCATATAACTCCGGTCTCTCTAGTAACTTCTGTCTCCCTTCTTATCTCTGCAGTAATGTGTGTCTCTCATCTCTCAGTGCAGCGGGCCCATCAATCGGGTAATGAGTGAGCGAGACCTCTGACCCGGCGTGACGAGATAATTCACACGGCCATGTTCGCCTGAGTGGGGCTGCTCCTTCCCTGTACACACTGAGGGCCGCGTTCTGGTTGCCATAGGAGATTTCGCAGCGCCTCCTCTCTACCGATTCTGTCATGCTGGGAGGGGTAGCGTTCACCTAGCAGGGCTATATGATCTAATAAGGTCTAGCTCAGGGGAACATTTCCCTTTCTCTACCGATTTATTTATTTATTTATTTATTTCACGTTGAGCTAGATGACGTATTATAGCTGAAGAGTAAGTGTGGAGACGGTTCATAGTTTACCCAGCCTCCCGCTTCACTATACAAGCCAGTCATACCCACCAGGAGTCGTCTTGTGCATCTCTCTAGTTTCAGTTGTGTATTCCCCCTGGGGAAGGGGGGAAAGAATACTTCTCCAGTATCCCTGCTTGTCGTAAGAGGCGACTAAAAGGGGCCTTTTTGTCTCCAGTCTCTCTTTCTTCCTGTCTTCTTCTTCTCTCCTGTCCACACACTCTTCTTGATATTTCCATATTTCTTCCGGCCTTTATAGTCCTGCTACTCCTATCAAGTTGGGCACTACGTTTCATGGCATGGCTAGTTGAAGGGCTACTCCTATCAAGTTGGGCACTACGTTTCATGGCATGGCTAGTTGAAGGACCTCCCATTGACGTCGACCACTTCTCCCTTCCTGGAGGAGGTATGTCTATCAACGAATGAACTAATCAAGCCACTTCATCGCCAAGCCACTTCAGCGTCAAAACTACTTCAACACCATAATGTCTTCGGCGCCAAAGCCACTTCATTGTCAAAACCACTTCAGCGTCAAACCTGCTTCAGCGCCAAAACTTCAACGTCACTTCAGCGTCTAAACCACCGCCAAACCAGTTCAACGCCAAACCACTTCACCACAAAACCAGTTCAATGCCAGACCACTTCACCTTCAAGCCAGTTCAACGCCAAACCACTTCACCACCAAACCAGTTCAATGCCAGACCACTTCTCCGCCAAACCAGTTCAACGCCACACCACTTCACTACCAGACCAGTCCAATGCCAGACCACTTTACCGCCAAACCAACTGAACGTCTAGACCACTTCAACGCCAAACCACTTCATCGCCAAACTACTTCGACGTCAAAGCCGCTCCAAGGTCACTACCACTTCAGCGAAAACAAAACGATCTGTGAAAATAGGTAAGGTTTGTGAAGACCTGTTTAGCGTAAGAATGGATTAGGGCCCCAGGTACGACAGGCGCCATAATGACCAGCCTTTTGCCGCTTTGGGGAGGTGGTCGCCTGAGTAGCTATGCCCATTTCTATCTAACAATCGAAAATTGCCATCTCTACATATCCAATGCTGAGTGGTAACAGCATATTAACGCTAGAATAGGGTGTTAGTCAGAAAGAGGTGCTGTGGAAAGGATGTTGAGCCGTAGTATTCTCTCTCAAACACTGAGCAACGTGGAATTAGGTACAAAAGGACAAAAATCTGGGTGAAAAAATTAGAATACACTCATAAAGCACCATGGCGGACACACAACAGTACTAAGACAATTGCAGTGTATATAAAGGCATTTCCCTGTCTGATCTTGTTACCCGTAAGCGCCGTGGTCTATAATACGTTTAATCTAAAAAAGGATCCCAAACTTCATTCAGCTCAGTTTATGATCTAGTGTAGTCAGACTGAAGGGTATACTTGATTGGTAATTAAGAACGCTGATTCCTAAATCATAATCAATGCTTATCGAGTTTCATGCAACACTACTTCATATTCAAAGTGTGAAAATGACCCATTCCGTCAGATGAAAAGAAACCGACTGTAGTGAGTTAGAGCACACACTAGTGACTCAGGGCCGAGCGTTGAGTCAAAACAAGGGGCATTGGATGGTGTCGAAAGGACATACAATCGCAAAGTGCTGCACTCTCCAACGAAAGTCCTTTAATAGGGACAAAGCATTAAAACCTAAAAGAGTATACCTGAAGTTGAAAATAATTGATCTCACCAATATATTCCTTAGTTGTAGGGAGTTACTTTGCCCAAGTTTTCAGAAACGCTGGGAAGTTAATATTTTAGTACTAGCGTTCCTTAGCGATCCGTCTTTTCATCAACTCTCTTCCTTCTTTTCCATTAATGACCATTTAAGCTGTACATTAGTTCTCTTCACTCATACGCTGATGACTCTGCCCATCAATTTTCCATTTGTTTCTCAGAGCGTCCATCACAATAGTCATTAGATGGGGATTTAGCATGCCTGTTTTTTTTGCGTTTAATGGCTCAAAAACTCAGAGCCTCCATCTTTATACTCGACAACCTCCCACACGTCTGTTCTCTTACCTCACCAACACATAACTCGGCCCTTCAGTCATCCCTCAGTATCCTTGGTATTATGATCTGCCTTGGAAAGATGATTTTACTTCTCTTGTAAAAGCGGCTTCGCAGAGGTTGGGTGTGTTAAATCGACTTCTAGAAGTCGGATGGATAAAAATAATCTTGGTCAACCTTTTTGGTGAAATGGATGCACTGTTGTAGTTCGTCAGGCTGAAACTGGGGAACCCATATCAGCCAGAGGGTAAAATCAGGGAGAGGAAAAGGATGGCTAAGGTGTGTGTGAGTAAATGTAAGTGTGCGTGCAGGTGTAAGTGTAAATGTGCAAGTGTACTGGTATGTGTGTCCCTGATATAGAAGTACTTCAGTAATATACTCGCACAAAATGCAGGTTAACACTTTTATTCTGTTGTTGGACGGTAAATACAGGCAAAGGGAAAGAATGTCGAGAATGTGTGAGCGTCAATGGTGGATTTATTTAAGCTGACAGCGAATTTTTTTTTTTTCCCAGCAATAGGAGAATAAAAGTGGAAAAGTAAAAAAGAAGTGTGGTTGCGAACTGTGAGTGTGACTGTGAAAGTATTAATGTAAGTATGAGTTTGAGTGCGTGAGAGTGAATGAGAGTATGAGTGCGTGAGAGTGAGTGTGAGTCTGAGTGCGTGAGAGTGAGTGTGAGAGAGTGTAAATGAGAGTCCGGCGTGAGTGGGTGCTTCTCAATTACAGGACAGCTCCGCCATTTTGTGTCACGCTCCTACAATCCCGCCTTCCTTCACTGCTCAAGGCGGGCCAGTTTTTAAGCTCGCTAAGTACACCCATTATACCAGAGAGAGAGAGAGAGAGAGAGAGAGAGAGGTAGCGTGGAAAATTAAAAGAGCCGTTTTCATGTGGTTAGTTTCATTTGTTCTTGCGTTCATTTGAGAGAGAGAGAGAGAGAGAGATTAGTATGTGCGTTCGTGGGTATGTACAGTATGTGAGTGTGCATGTGTTTGGTTGAGTCTTTGTGCTGAATGCCTCCTACTTTTTTTTCTTTTTCGTTCCAAGGAAGGGCGAGAGGTGGAGACACAAAAAGAGCAGCTTCCATGTCGTTAGTTTAATCTGACATATTTTTTTTCGTCTCCCTTACAATGATACCTGACTTTTGAAAATGTTTATATCTTTCTTCGTGCCGTAACTTTTAATGAAGACAGAACCACACATAAAAACAGACGCAGTACAAACGCGGTCCATTCGAGTTATATTCATTTACTTTTGTTATCTGATCAAGACGAGGATAGAGTCATGATTTAGGGTCGCATTGTATGTGGTTTTGGATATTTCGTTGCACCTGTTCCTTAGCTATTTCTTTTGCATTTGGTACCTTTTCAGCCTCTTTATATTACTGAGGCAAACAGCGTCGATACTAAGAATATATAAATAACATTATATCAGTTTATATACAGTAGTTAATTCAGTTAAATTTGGAGATTTTCGTCCTTTCGCAGCTCACTTCCTGTTGCTGAGTGGAAGAACAAGACAATAACATGGCAGCAAATTGTATTGTTAAGCTCTTGTTATAACTCAGCATTCAAGATGGAGAGATGGCAATTTTAAACCTGGTTAAAGGGAACAGAGTTTAATATGCATTTAATCTTGCTTAGAGAAAGGCATTACAAAGTCTACATTGACACCAGCCCTGAATAAGACATCTCTAGCATGTATTCGGTTTGAACGGTGGGTATTAATGGAGAAGCTGTGACTTGTGGAGTTTGTGCGACGTGATGACTGCTGGACCTCAGAGAATAGCCGATCAGATGTATGCTTATAGTCAGAGAGAGATAGATAGATAGATAGATAGAGAGAGAGAGAGAGGGAGAGAAGACATCAGGATCTTGCCTCGTCTTCGTGCAGTGTAATGATGATCAAAGGCCAGACTAATTTAACAGCAGCGATTTTAATCCTTGGCTGATGGGATATATTTTAGACAAACGTGTTGCATATTGGTGGCTAGTATCGTCCTTGGTAGTGCTGACATGAGACTTAAATGCGACCAAAAATCCATTAGCCAACCATGCTCAATAGTCTTAGGTATGGGACTTTAGTTACATAATACAGCTGGTCCACCTTGAGAATATCACACTATGTACAGCTGTCATAGAGTTTTATTGCTTTACCCACTCTGGTTTTTAGCGTACTATTGGCAGAGTCGCGGATAAACACATACAACAAATGCACACTGACAAGCTCGTACTCAGTTATATACACGCACATACCAAACATATTCACGTATAAGTATAGTCACGCAGCCACTCACCACACAAAGGATTACTAACATAATCACATACCACACACACACACACACACACACACACACACACACACACACACACACACACACACACACACACACACACACACACACACACACACACACACACACACAACCCCCAACAGAGACAGGGACGGGACTTCACCCCATCCATCATGTGCACCTCCTTCTCCCCCTTCCTCTCTCATCCTAGAGGGAGGGAGGGAGGGAGAGAATTAGCTGCTAGGAGAGAGAAGACACACAGTCGATGAGGGAAGATTAAGGAAGGAGGGAGGGGGAGGGAGGGAGGGAGGGAACTTTTAGTAGAGGGTAGACACGGAGAAAAGAGGAAGGGGGATGAAGGCAGGAGGGGGGTGGGGAGGGAGGACTGAGTCAAATGAAGGAAGAGTGAGGGAAGGAGGTAGAAGAGGAAGTTGCTAGGAGAAAGGAGATGGCAGAGTAGTAACTGATAAATTGGAGATTGGGAAATAATGAATCAGCTTCCGGACATGTATGAGTATTTAAGGATCGTTGAGTGAGGTGAACTGGGTTAAAGTGACAAGAGAGAGAGAGAGAGAGAGAGAGAGAGAAAGGGTCGGGAGGAAGTTTTTACTTCTCTTGAAAAAACAGTCCAACCAGTACGGTCCAAATATTATATACCTCTTCAGTCCATTGTCTTTGTTGTTGTTATCTCAGAGCATTGTATTCACATCAGGATAGAATTTTCTTCCCCTATCAGTGAGATATATCTTTCACAAACCCTTTCATTGCTAGATTTCTTGTGTAAGTGGTTGTTTAGCCCGATCAGAAAAAATAGGGAGTTATTGTAGTGAGGGGATTATGAAACTGAGGTGCCTGGAGATCGACGCTAAAGAGAAACACTTCTTGGAAATGAAAGTGGCGGTGTGAAAGTGTTGCCTCTCGTACACTGGGCTAATATCATCCCCCAAGTGTTTTTAGGGCTCCTGTAGGGCGTGGTTCACTGGCTTATAGATCCACTGGCGCTAAACCCTGGACGCGACGTCGTTTTGGTTATATTACTGTACAGTTAGATTCCTGACAAATTTTTGGAGAAGGACGCCATCTCGCAATGGTACTGAGATAACTAGGCAACTCCGCGGAGTGGGTATGTACAATATATCCCTCAGCTCCTTCACAATGCCCCGAAAGAAGGATTGTGAACTGCAGAAGGGTAATTTCACTCCCCCGGGTTCACGTTCAAACAAACCTGGGGCCATAACAACGTACAATTAAGCTTTCTGAAGCTGCGGTATGATAGTAGTTGTTTGTCAGACGGTGAAAATGTTTGGATTAAGCTTAGTTATCTTGGTGGCCTATGCACAGCTGCGGTCAATAGTCCTTTTACATGTCTGTGGCTCGGAACTAATGAAGCAAGATTATAAGCCTTCCAACCCGCGTGAATACTAATGGTCAGCTTAGCATTATTTCATTAGGTTCTGATAATCCAGATTAGAATTACACTGCGCCACAACTCATACCCTTCCACACGTGCCCTTTCCCTCCAACTCTTTCACCAGTAACTATAATTCTAATTTTGAATGACTATAGTTGCAGGTGTTGGAGGGTGTGAGTTGCAGCCGAGTGTAATTCTAATTTAGAGTGGATTGTAGTACCAACATGGCGGCGTTGTCCGAACTCTTATGTTGTGGTGGGCGGGTCTCCTCCCTGCACATGACCAGCACATTCCTTTACATAATTACGGGGCGGTAAACGAGCGGATCATCGGGCTATTTAGAGAAGGCAGTTGTTCCCGCCTCCTCCATGTGGGGGCGGCGCGCTGGGGGCAAACTATACTAAGTTTGTTTTCACCTGTCGGATCAGGGCCACTCCCTCAAGTTAAATATTAAGTCGTAGTTGCATGATATTCGATGAGTCAGCCATGAGGTAGGAATGAGTCTCCTTGGTTACTAGTCAAAATAATCTTTCAGTCTACCTATGTTTGGCCATCACCTAAGCTGAAAGGAGTCGGGGATCATTGTTAGGTAAGAACAAATGCGCTGTAGTGACGATGTGATAGTCGTGAAAGGTGCTAAATGCTAACAGGTCACAGTTCAAGAGCTTACGACTGCCACAAATGTTTCTTGGCTGCTCGTCTGTATGGTGTATACTGTTGTTTAATTTTAGTGCTGCGTAAGTCTTCAGCAAATCCCAAGTCTTTACGTCAGATGTCCGCTCTTCCCCAGTGAGCGTGAGGAAACAAAAGCGTGAAAAAGGAGGGGCTCTAGTGTGACAGCCTCGAGCACCAACCCCTGTTCACATTGTACTGTAGGTTTCACTTATCTACACAACACCTAACATCCCGACCGCCTATAGACACACACACACACACACACACACACACACACACACACACACACACACACACACACACACACACACACACACACACACACACACACACACACG
Source organism: Coenobita brevimanus (assembly GCF_032717465.1). Lineage (NCBI taxonomy): Eukaryota > Metazoa > Arthropoda > Malacostraca > Decapoda > Coenobitidae > Coenobita > Coenobita brevimanus. The sequence goes on along the minus strand of NC_137046.1, from coordinate 62,466,419 downwards.
CGCACACACACACACACACACACACACACACACACACACACACACACACACACACACACACACACACACGCTTTAATTATCCTCTTCTGGGCGTAAGGAATGCACGACTTACATTCAGTCCTGGAACACATGGGAGGAAATAGAGAGACGACGGTAGCACAATGTCTGCGTGTGGTCACCCTGGTGTGGCAGTCGGACCGCTCCACGTCCCACTAAAACCTTGCGACAATGAGGGGGATTCCAGGCTGAGCTGATTTAAAGGTGACAGGGACTAAGGTGGATAAAAAGTAGGAGAAAAGACAGAGAAACAACGTAGCGTCCGTTACCCACTAAATCTATTTGCACGCTTTTCATTACACCTTCCGCATCTAAACGAACCTTGGCATTCCAGTCGAATTATTAATCTAACCGAGCTTAGATGTAACCCTGTTTAACCTTTTGCAAAAAATATTAACGCCACAAACGGACATTTAGCCAGCAACAGTGTAGACCGGAGAAAGTTTGTAGACCTGCTTCATACTTTTTAAGCTTCCTTCTACGTTTTATATTTTTAAAATACCACTGTATATTGTGACGTGAACTTTCTAATGATATGATTTAGTTTGGCGTATACTATATTTATAAATTTGATACGCGTTACTTACGGAACATATTGAATAGAAACTGCCAGTGTCGGTACAAAAAGAAAACAAAATGTAGTAAAAAATTACCTGCTTTTTAAGTGTAACTTCATTTGATATACTTGCTCATACCTCGTGCGGAGGTATGCGAGCTGACAGTTAAAATTTACAATCATGTCTGCGTATGTTGCACTGTGACTTATTGACAGCATAATTACCCGCGGCATTATACAGCTTCCACATCCAACTCAGCTAATTGATTGTGAGGCCCACCTGAGCCCCACAAGCGAGCAGGCTTACGTGTCCAGGATGTATATCAGTGTGCCTGTAGTAGCAAGAAAAGTGGCGAGCAAGGCTGCGAGATGAAGGGTGTCGCTGGTAAATTACGGTGTGTGCAAGACGCAGCTGTTATTTCAGTACTGTGCCTCAAGACGTGGCCTGTCATAAACAACATGCACGAAGGGCTAAGCTTAGTCGTACTTGCTGGTAATTTATAACAATTTACACGAACTATATCTGCATGCAAATTCACACATACATTCAAGGTTCACTGTATATATCTATATATATATCTATCTACCTATCTATCTATCTATCTATATATATATATATCTATATATATATATAGTTATGTCGAGTACCATATATCTGATTTGAAATTTTTTGTCGGAGTCGCTGATAATTTATCACAATTTACATGAATTACATATGCTTGCAAATTCACAAATATATACATATTTCACGTGTATATATCATTATGTCGTCTTCCATATATTTGATTTCAAAGGTATATACCTCTAACTGACGTACCATCTTGGTTTCCGCTACGAACAGCCATTAATTTCCTAGAGTTAATTGTCCTTCCCAGCTGAGAACCATGGGAGAGAATTAACAACAGCGACATACACATGAAATGAAAAATATATTACGTTATTAACCTACAAACATGATGAATGTCAAACTCAGTGCCTGGCTGTTGTTATTATGCAACATTTTCGTCTGGTTGGTGAGTTTTTTGAGTTTTCCGTCTTGGTCATGTTATCAATTTAACCTCACACTTCCACAAATTATGACGAAATAATATTTTTGTACGCGGCAAGCATAATTAATATAGCATGCTTGGCGTAATTATGGTACTGAAGATGGATGCCTTCGCGCGGTGGAACCGATTTAACGGGAAGCTGCCTGATTATAAAAACGTTCCTCAGCTCCCTCAACATCCTCTGAAAGTAGGACGATGGACTTCAGGAGAAGGGCAACTGCAGCCTGCAGTCCACCTGGTTTACTTTCAGTTGAGCCAGAGTTAACAACATAGTAATTTTACATATTTAGAAATATGTTGGAAGACAGAAATTAGAATCTAATGATTACATTAATATTTGTATAAAAGATAAACTATATTTATTAGAAAAGAAAAGGTGGCGATGAATTATACCAGTAGTACTATTCCATCCTTGAAAGAGGGGAACTGGTTGATTAAAACACTATAAAGTTACTGTCCCTTAAAAACTCAGGAAAAAGCTGGTTCCACCCCATTTTTTTTAGAGATGGAAAAGGGATCTACTGCTAATTTCATAGTTCTTAGTTTCATATTAATGTGATGTATGTGTACTTATTTGTGTTCATATGAATAACAGCCTAAATGAATTCAGACTGAATAAACACTATAAGGTTACGGTAAGACTCACTCGAAGCATGGGATCATCAAGACAATATGAAGCGGCGTTAGTGATGCAACACCAAGAGGCTCTGAACCATTGAGAGAACCCTGTGCCTTGCAAACCGTGCCTCTTGCCGTTCACAAGTTTCGAGCAAGTGTTTTGGTGCCTTAAAAGTCAAGGTGAGTTATTACTTTACTGACGTCTCAGAATCTCGAATCTCCGAAAAAGAGTCAGTTCGTTTGATAAGATAGTCTGTCTCCAGCATCTCTGCACCTACACACATCAGTTGAAAGAAACACGTATTTTGCTGTTCTCAAGTATGAAAGGACACCTAATATGATAGACATCTTTCAGTTATCAAATTGAACGTAAATATGCTCATGCTGCTGTTGATGTTGATGCTGCTGATGCTGATGCTGATTGATGGATGATGATGATGATTGAAGATGATGATAGTGATGATAATATGCCATAGCAAAATCTTGTCTTCAGCATTGTTCTCTTCATTCATTGCAGGTCAACATCCAAGCCACGTGGACATCACAGCCTGTGGTACCGACCTCAGCTGAGCCAGTTGCTGCCGTCAACATCAATACTGGTAAAACCCAAATGCTTTCCATAGATTGTTCTTCCGATGTTGTTGGTTATCTACTGTTGATGTTAGGTAGTATCACGGGGCAGTTCATCCTTCTGTGGTCCTTCTTACGGTATTGTATTTATTTATTTTATAAATCAGACCCAGAGATCTGGAAGCTGTGAAATATTACATATCGAAGGTAGGAGACCTTGGAGGCTTAGACAACGATTCATCAGGGTCTGGTTATTTCGTCGTGGATATTAATACCAAACTAGGCCACAGATAGTTTTTCCTATATGCTTTTTCGGTACATGTCATATATGACGCTGAAAGTAGAAAGTTCGTTTTTGTGGTACATGTACAAACGTGACCATATTATATTTCGCTTTTGGAGTAACGCACCTCAGCTCTTGTCACATGCCAAAGTACGAAGGCTGCTTCAGAACTGTCTTTTATTACGGGGAACGTTTTAGAATACAGTACAGTTGTTTAAGTCTGATAATTTGACGGGAAAACCATATATGAATGGTCAGTAATAATTTTGTAAGTAGTGGGGAAGTACTGGGTTTCTCTGGGTTATCTCGTGAAATAGGGGAGCAAAAATACTACCCACGTTTTTCTTACGTGTGAAAGGCATTTGGAAAGGGTAGCAGCGGTGGGAGGGGACGGGGTTAATGTGAGAGCCTCTATCACTGCGTACCAAACAAGAAAAACAGTTGTCAAACATTTTTCCAGGCTATTACACGCAACCCCCGCTTATAAATCCAGGTCCCTGTATCATTTCTAGATACCAACAGATGCGGGTAAAGAGAAAGTTGTGCAGTTAGCCAAGCAGTTATCGGGGTTATACCTTCCGTTCCATCAGGGAAAGATATTGTATACGGGACTCTTAGATTCATGTCACAAATAAGATTAGATGAAGATTAAATGATGCAGGTGTATAAAGGAAAAACATATTCAGTGGAGCGAGTGTGATGTAACCAGATGCTGTTGTTGGAGGCCTTCAAGTGAGGTGACCATAAATATGAGCGTGATGTGAGGTGAGTGATGGTGGTGTTGTGATGCAGGCGGTGCTGAGTGATGACTGGATGCAGGGAGGAGGGGGTAGGAGGGGTCGGGTCATTATAACTCTTGAGAATAATGTTTAGACGCAGATGGTGTAGAGTTCAGTTTCAAGTCTATTTGCGCTCCTTAGCAACCCTTCAGCTGCAGCGGAGAATAATTACTGCAAGATATTTGGGTTTCATGGTCGGGATAACTCTAGTACCCTGTTATAGCCAGCGGTTGAGATTTTCCTGAAAGTCGTTCGAGTCTGAGAGAGCTAATACATTCAACATTAATCCTCTTGTGGTCAGGAACATGATGTCTCATTGCATGACTTCGAACCCAAGGCGCGTAAATGAAGCAGTGACCGCAACTGTACATGAAGTGAGACAGGTCATGGGAGTCAAGAACATGCCTATCTTCCTCCTTGCTTGAGCGCCTTCAGGGACATGCCTTCGTATCCACCTTTTTGTCTGCTCAGTCTGCTTGCCTCTTAGTTGTCTGACTTTTGATTCTTCCTTCTAGTACGCAGTAATTGTTTATATGTTGAGTCAGTTTAAAGCTTAATTTCTTTCTCTTCGTTCCTTCTTACCTTTCTACCGTCTGCCTTCTCTCAGGTCTGTCTGTTTATCCTGCGAATTTGCTTTTCTGGGAAGTATTCCTGTCAAAATGCTTCCCTATCCCTTGTTTGGGGATAGGGAAGCAATTATTATGTCTGCTCATAATTCCTGCCGATGTGTTTGCCTGTCCTCACTGCATGTCTCTGTGTGCCTCTCTGCCCAGTATTCATTTCTTTGTGTTTATTTGGCCATCTCTGTCTGTTAATATGGTCATTTTTCTTACCTCTGTATATATTTTTTTACGTGTCTGGTTGGCTGCCTCATCAATATTCCTACCTGTATACCCGGCCACCAACCGTTTGTCTCTGCATCCTCTAACCATTGTCTAGGCTTTCACTTTCAGCGCATCTGTGTTCTCGATGTCCTTATCCTCCCTATCTGTCTGCCTGCCTCAGCAACATTCCTGCCTATGTATTAGTAATAAGTCCATCTATTCTATTTGACTGCTTCTTTCCTCTAAATCCTTATCCTTTTCTGGCTGTTCCCCTCTCGTTGTTCATTAATACTGTCTACTTGCTTATTGTTTATCTGTCATCTCCATCTGTTTGCCTGTCTCCTCAATATTCCTGCCTACATACCAGTCCACCATATCTCTCTCTCTCTCTCTCTCTCTCTTCTTCTTCTTCTTCTTCTTCTTCTTCTTCTTCCTCTAACTGCTTGTCTGCTTTCCCTGTCTGCTTCATTTGCTTGCCTGTGTTCCTTCCGACCAGCTTGAATGCTACTCGTCTCATTTATAATTAGTTTGATCCCTTCCTTGCCATCTTGCCTGACGAATGAAATGTGGATCTTGTAATACCGGCTTCAGTCCCTAAATACCCGCCCGGTTTACTTGTCTGCCGAAAGTAACTCGAAGATTGTTAACCCTTTGAATCAACTGTCGTATTTTGTTGTTTTATTCTTGTTCCTTCCAGACTATTTAATTTAGGAAAGGCCTCGCGTACTGAAGGGGTTAACGAAGGCTGTATTAAACCTCTCCAGTTCGAAAAGCTTCTCCAGTGGAAAGTAAAGGCATCTGCAAGACATAATAACACAGTAAGAAGGAAGTGAATTGCTTAAATCGATAATAAAGAAAACGAGTTCAAAACAGGGAAGAGAGGGTTGCTGGATAGAAAATTAGGGACGGTAAAAAAACAAAAAGAGGGCGGGTTATTTCCTTTCCTTTTTCTTTGCCATGTCGCAGCCACTCAACCAAACCTATACTCTGTCTACTTTAACTTGTCCTAAAAGTGCCGTCTTTCCATCTTGAATGCTGATTTGTACAAGGTATGGGAGTAGTCGCGACAAAATACTATGGAAAGGAAAGAATGTATAACCGTAGTATTGTCTTATTGATCATTAAGCTACAAGAAACAGACCGCAAAAGGACGAAAATCTCTGCCAAATTAAGATGAACAAACTGTGGAAAATGGGGCTAGTCACAAAGAGGTGGTATGGAAAGGATGTACAGATGTGTTATTCTGTTATTCCGCCTCTGAGCTAAGGGAAATTTGCTAAAAGGGACGAGAATTCCGCCATGTTAAGGTTGACGAACTATAGAAACAATGAAAGCAGGATGTGGAGAAGGAACAGCCATAACTTTAACCTACAATAATACCAGTTTTGTGTCAGGATTGTAATAATTTCATGTTTTTTTCTCTCTTCTTTTTTTATCTCTCCCATCGCAGACCAGTTCGAATACCAATATTTACTGTTATTTAGGACGGAGCTCCCGAGGTGTGTAATAAAAAGGCTGGACGTGGCGTGATTGTTATTAAGTTTCAGACCCACAAAAGAGCGTACGGTGAATTTTTTTCTCTCTCGTAACTGAGATCTGTTTTTGTAGAGAGAACAGGGCATGGAAAAATTCAGCACTCCCTCTCTCGCTTCTTTGTCCCTCCTGTTATATCAGATAAGAACGTGGAGTTGCATGGAGAGACAGACAGACAAATGAGAAAATGAAGGATCGTTGTGGTGGTAATTAAGAGAAATACTCCGAGTTACTTTGGCTATGCGGAGAGAACAGAGAATGAGAGATTAATTGGGAGTGTGTTTGTGAGTGAGGTTGAGGGGAGGAGGAGAGGGGGCATCGAAAATGAGATGGAGAGGTGAGTTGGAGAGGTACGTGAGAGATGGGGTATGAGTTCGAGAAGGGGCAGCCTGATGGCACAGGACAGGGTTACGTGGAGGCGATTCGTTTGTGGCCATCCCTTTTGGGATTATGGGGTCTAGGGCTAGATAGTCAGACAGAACCAAGATTTGTTGGTGTAAGAATAACAAAGCTTGGGAAGATCCTGCTTTTTGCGTTCCTGGTCCTTCTGTGTGTGTGTGTGTGTGTGTGTGTGTGTGTGTGTGTGTGTGTGTGTGTTTATCTGACCTGAGAGGCAGGACTAATCCCTCTGCCAAATTAAAACTCAGATTATCTCCATTCCATTAATTTGTCTCGTTTATTGTTGGTTCATGCAGGTGAAGTGAGGTAAGGTGAGTTGGGGGGGGGGGGCATGATGTGGTGGGTGTATTGGTGGGTGAGGGAGGATGTTGTGTCGAGTGGGTTGGTGGGTGAGGGAAGATGTTGTAGTGGGTGGGTTGGTGGGTGAGGGAGGATGCTGTGGTGGGTGGGGTGATGTCAGGGAGCGTGATGGATTGGTGTGACGGTGGGATGGTGGGTAAGGGGCACGCTGTGGTGAGTGGGTTGGTGGATGCTGTGTCAAGCCTAGCCCACACTGGAACCTTCATTTCATTTCCTTATCTATGACTGGTAGCGGCTTCACTTTCTTCCCTTTACAAATGCACCGCGATGGCAGGTGTACAGGCGATAGATGTGCCTCATATACCTGGCTTATGGAGTGACAAGAGTGTGTGAGGAACGTGACCGTGCAAGGGTGTGGCTGCATCCTGGAATACCCTGATTTATAGGCGGGTGTTGCAGGGCGTGGGTCTGGGGCCTTCTGAGTTTTGATCGATATTCTTTGAGATGCTTGTTTCTCTATCTATATGTATCTGTCTATAAATATACCTGTCTGTCTATCTGTCTGTCAATCTGTCTGTCTACCCTTCTATCTGGCTACCTATTCATGCTGTATATTGCCACACCATGCCATGGGCGTTTTCGATCAAAGAACTTAAAAATGTAGACAGAGCAAGGAAATTTTCTGCATAAAGAAACAACCAAAGGCTATTGAAAACCTGCCAGAGAGTTCCTAAACAAAGAGAGTCGCTAAATGATCAATTCAGATAGTAACCTCTAAATCTGAATACAGTGGCAAGTTGCAGTGTATCACCCGACCTGTTAACCCCTTGAATCCGGTTACGTATTCCTTGCCGCTACCAGATGATTTTTATTTAACTTAGGATGATATCTAGAAGGGAGGAGGTTAATTAAGGCAATATCTAACCCCTCCAGTTCGAAAAGTCTCTCATAAGCTGAATAATGCCGGTCTAGAATTAACAAGAATAAACAAATAGCACCACGAAGCCTACCTCAGCACCGCAGTCGCGTGTGATGTGCTAGTACTGTGATGTGGTAGTACCGTGATGTGGTAGTACTATTATGTGGTAGGTTAGTGGAGTGTTAGATTAGGTAGGACTGTAATGTGGTGTGCAATGAGGTAGGACTGTGATGAGGAAAGACTTATGTGGTAGAAGTACGATATGAACGCACTGTGATGTGGTAGGGAAAGGTGTGCGTAAAGGGGGCAGGTAAGGCGTGATGGAGGGACTTGAGGTGAGGTGAGATGAGGTGATGTGATGTGAACTGAGGTGATATGATTAAGTGAAGTGAGGTGAGGTGATGTGAGGTTAGATGAGGTGAGGTGAGGTGAGGTGATATGAGGTTAGGTGAGGTGAGATGAGGTGAGGTGATGTGAGGTGAGGTTAGATGAGGTGATATGAGGAGAGCTGATTTTTTTTTTTTTTTTTTTTTTTTTTTTCCCGAGGCGAAGTTGTGGTGAAGCGGTGTGAGGTGAGGCGAGGGCAGTGGAAGGGAAGACTGACCTATCCACTCAGGTACGCCACTCAGCCTGCCAGCCTCAGCCCCCCCATGCTGATGCTCACCTCTGACCCGTCCTGCCCTCCCCTGCCCTACCACGCACCCACACTCCTCACCCGTCTCATCCACAAAACTCATCCGTCTCACCCACACTCCTCACCTGTCTCATCCACACTCCTCTCCCGCCTCTTCCTCAGTCCTCGCCCTTTGATTTTCATTCGCTCCACACACAGACATCTACGACCAATACAAATACGAGCTTCATTTGTCTTTCGATGAGTTTTGTAACAGTTTGTATGGTGGAGGTCTCTCTTATCCAGTTAGATAGACAGATAGATAGATGGATAGATATAGATAGAATGATAAATAGGTAGATTAACAGATAGATAGATAGAATGATTTATAGGTTGATGAACAGAGATAAACAGACATACTGAGACAGAAACAGTTAGATATAAACGTGGATATAAACAGATACTGCCTGCCGCTTGTTGGCAATATCCTGAGACTACATCCGGGAGTGGGGTGACAAAAACACCTTCACGCTTTATTATTCTGATTTAACTGCAGTCCTTTCCACCTTAAGTTTCTCTCCACTTGCGTTCTTCCACCTTAATCTCGGCCTTCCACTCTTCCTCCTCGTTATAATTCCATTATTATTAAAGTCAGTGATAGACCATCTGAAAACTAAGATGAACGAAATGAATTTGTGTTGCAGTTTTTCTGTACCAACGTCGACAGCGAATATAATATTAAAAGTATTCTTCACAAATATGTACGGTGAATATCACAGTAAAGGTCGCCTCAAAACCAAGAGAGAAAGACATTATTTTATGTTATTCCTGCTGTCTCCTGTTAGTTCACGTAAGGATTGAATTTTCGAACTGAAGGGGTTAGATGTAGCCTTTGTTAACACTTTCACTGCGAGATGTTTCCTCGAAGCTGAATATCATCGTCTAGCGCTAGCAAGAATAATCGAAAATGAATACGCCCACAGAGTTAAGGTTATTACAGCAGTGGCACGGCAACTCCAAATACCTTTTTTTTTTTCTGCTTTATGTCGTGAGTTGCATTCTTGTTGTGACCCCAGGTTCAACTGGACGTAAACCCAGTGGACTGCAGGCTGAAGTAGTTCTGTAGTTCACTGTCCTGCTTTTGTGGGATAGGGAAGGAGTTGAGTGCCTTTAAATAACCGCGTAGGGGACTGGCGCGTTCATATCACTGCCACCACATGAAGGCGTCCTCCTCCAGCATCTCGAGTTGCGAAAGTAAGGGAATCTCATCACTCCTGTTTCAGATCACTAGCATCAACAAACCCGCTTTAATGAAAACTAATGAGGGATAATTTCACCACATCCGCGTAGTTGGAGGCACCCTTTAGACTATGATTTAAAGCAGCGGTAATGGCACTAACTCACCGGATAAGCTCACCTCTAAATAACCCGCCATAAATTGTGGTGGTGCAGGCAAGGTTGTCCCCAGTATTGCCGCGTCCGCAAGCACCAGGGATCGCACTTTTAAAGAATCCTAATAATTTTTGCCATAAACACGTCTTCGTTACAGTTAGCTAATACCGCACATCTCTTTTAGTGTTAAATTACTGTATATTTCACCGTAATTTGGCCGTGAAGTATCCAGTTGCTGTATAAGTGAAGGCAAACCCATATGCAAGCAGTCTTATGCCCAGCTTAAGCTTTGAAAAGTTTATAAATACAGCCTCAAGATCCGTATTTACGAAGATTCTAAAGCTTCAGTTTTGTATCAGACCCTTTGTGCCTACTTTCTTCTTCACTCAGCTACAGAATACTTAACAGCTAATTAGAGTTACATGTGACAAAATGCGAAAAGCAAAAATTTCTTTAATAATACGATATGTAAATATAAAGGAAACCTATTTATCTCGGAGTTTTTTTTAGGATCCTTTATAAATACGACTTCATAACCACGACTCGGTAAATCAACAGGAGTCACAAATCAATGACGGTGGTGGGAACGGGGACTGACCGGGGTGGGGGGAGGGGTAGCCATGTCAAGAATCCCCCCACCCCCCTCCCCCCACGTCAAGGAAACGGCCCGTCATCAAGGACACACATTTATCAACCCCTTAAATCCCATGACGTATTTTTCGTTCTTCCTCTGGACGATTTTATTCGGCTTTGGAGAGACGTTTCGGAGTTATTAACCATTTGAATCCCGTGACATTTTTCATTTGTATTCAGACGATTTTACTCAGTTTGGGAGAGACTTTTCAGACCAGAGAGGTTAGATACAGCCTTCATTAACTCCATAGGCTCTTGGATGCCCTCTTAAGCTAATAAAATCGTCTGGTAGCAGCAAATATAATTTAAAAATATCATCCCCGGGCTGAAAAAGTTGGCGATAGACTCATTAAGGAGTCAGGTATTATCATTTTTTTTTTCTTTAGGTCACAACTAGTTATAAAGGAGACACAATTATTAAGGACAATGTTTTTAAGGAAGTACACACAGTTATTAATGATAGTTTTTAAAGAGATAGGCTCGTTTTAAGGAAAGAAACAGTTAATAAGGAGGCAGTCATTTATTAAGGACACAGTTTTCAAGACACCGACAGATTGAAAGGACACAAGCAGTAATGAAGCAGACCGTTTCCAGTTTGGGGTGCTTCTGCCTCTCTCACCCCTCCTCCATATTTTTTTCTTTCGTATATCCTTCCTCCTCTTTATCTTCTTCACTTCCCCATTTTCTTTCCAGCATCATCCTTAGCCCCCTCCACCCGAAGAATGCCACATATTTTATTCTCCCTGGTACCAGACAATTCTGTTCAGTTTAGGGGAGCGCATTAGGAGTGAAGGTGTTAATATTGCCTACATCCATCTCATCCGATCTGAAAGCTCTCACCCAGTGTAAATGAAATAGTCGGGGGGAGGAACAGTAATGAAAATACGTCATTTGAGTGAAGTTTACCCTTCCTTCCTCCTTTTCTTCCTCCACTTCCTCTGCCTCTACTTCCTGTGTGGATGTGGTGGATTCAGGGGTGTGTGGAAGTCTTATACCTCTATCATCACTGTGTGGATATGCTTATAGGTGTGGTAGTCGTGGATGTGGATGTGTTGGGTGTTGTTTGTGGTGGATGTGGATATGATGGATGATATCAGGGGTGTTTGTGTGCAAGTCCTATTCACTGTGTCCATGTGAAATATAAAACGAACAATATAATGACTGAAGAGAATACTAAGATGTGGCTGTTAACGTGTGTTGCTATGGAGACACAGGAGAACATGAGAGGGTAGTCTGTCTGAAGGAAATGGGCGGTGTGTGTGTGTGTGTGTGTGTGTGTGTGTGTGTGTGTGTGTGTGTGTGTGTGTGTGTGTGTGTGTGTGTGTGGTTTTGCAGGGAAGGTACTTAAAATACCGTCCTTCACCTACCGGCTCATACTCGCATAGCTCATAGGATTCCCACTTTATTAATGATAGAAAATGGCCATCTCCGTCCTTCGTTGAGCCCCACAGGCGATAAAGGGTTAAGTGTCATCTGCGGTTCTCACAAGGGCGTAAAATAACTAGAAGGTAAATAAATAAATAAATCCTCAGCCCAAGTTAGCCCTTTTTTCGCGATGACATAGTGTTCATAATATTCTAACTGCCATCAGGGATTTTATTAAGCTTTAGGACGGATCTCTATGAGTGAGGTGGTTAATGAGAGTCTACTAACCTTGTCAGCTTGAAAAGTCGGTATTAATGTGAATAAAATCGTCAGAAGATCAAGGGAATAAACGAAAATGTGCGTCAGTATTGAAGGAGTGTAGGCGATGACAGAGTTGTGGAGTGTATGTATTATGCAAAGTGGGTATTAATGGCCGTAGATTTTCTTATGTTTTTACTCTTTTTGATATTAGACGATGAATATGCTTACCGGTAACATACTAAAAAAAATGAAAAAGAGCAAAAGGAGGTATATCTTTATTTTTAGATTATTACCAGAATATAAGTCCTTCAGAATAGCCCACCTATTTCCCAGGTTTTAATTTGTTAATTTCTATATGTTGAGATTTGTGCATTACAGTGAAGGTGGTTACAATGGATTCTTGGCTGCTGACTTTAGACTGTAAAAAAGGCATGTTTAAAACATGTGAGGCTTGTCTGCCTTTCTGTTATCCTGTCCTTTATTGCCTCGTCAGTAGCGTAAGGATCCTGGGCTAGGCTACTAAATCCGAATACATAAGGGGAGAGTAACCAATCACCCGTTCCCTTAAAGGTGTTAATATTGCAATAATTCCCAACCATTCCTCGGACATAAACCCTTATGAACCACATCTGCTCATAGCGCCTATACCCATTAGATCATCAGACCTGCCATATGAGCTACATCAATAATTAATAAGTTTGTCACGCAGCTCCCTCCATTTCCTGATTTATGGCTACCGTAGCGTTTTCCTGTAAGCAGTGGTGCATGTCTTGGGTGTGGCCCCTTAGTGGACGTACGGTATAATGTGTTTGAAAACTGTATGTCACTTTTGAAGCTTAAAAGGTCGCGTAACTCAAATCAGGGGACAGACATCGGGGGCAACAGAAATACATGTACAGTTTTATAGCATACAGAGAGGGCTGGACTGACAGGAGTGACTATCTCCACAGATGTACTAAACAAAAGCATGAATAAACAAGAGAAGTACTGTACATGAGAAACACACACACACACACACACACACACACACACACACACACACACACACACACACACACACACACACACACACACACACACACACACACACACACACACACACACACACACACACGCACATAGTAAATGCACACCACACAGGCGTCACCTTTAACAGCCGTATCTGATAACGCTTCATATTATCTGACGTCGTAAAATGCTAAAGGAAAAAAAAGTCCCTTTGTCGTTTGCAATGGTAATATATTCACGACAAATGGTGTATATCAGCTGGAGGGCGGTGTAGCGCCTACCTTTAAGTTTCATTACAGTTCGCTTTTCCCTCTAGTTTCAAGCTAGTCTTCGGCAACAATGAGAGGTCTGTAAGAACTGAAGCATGTTTCCTGGGGTCACGTTGGACTGCCGGGGATGGTGAAACGTGCCCGTTCTCTCCTACGTGATAGCGATTACCTGTGAAATTAATTAAGGTGCGGCTAGGGCACAGGGAACGAAGAAATTGGTTCTATTGGCGCGAGGCTGACCTTCAAGTGGGAGTTGCTGGAGCCATGGATATTTCGCCGCCTGGGACATTTCGCCACACACTAAATATTCTCTTATCTTTCTACTCAAGCCTACCTAGCTTGCCCTTACTAATGACAATATACAATACTTAACGCAACATTTCCTGTTAATATTAAAATCGAGTGTGAATGCCGGTATATTAAACAAAGCAAAAAGTCCAACTCTCCTCTCACGGACTGGAGGCGCGAACAGAGTCCACCTTTGTTCTCCGGGATCGAAAAGAAAATGGAGAATGGAACAGAAATGTAAAAGTTTTTGCCTGCGTTTGAGAGAGCGTAAACAGGGCGGGACAAACAAAGGGCATGACGTAGTAAAGGGATCAGTTATAGGGCAAATAAAGGGTAGGGAAGTGAAATAGAGGGAACCATGCAAAGAAAATCATTATGTATTCGAGATAGCGTCCTGGCTGTGAATATTGATATTGTAAGAGGTTATGTTGCCCGATGATTCTAAGCCATACAAAATGAGAGAGAGAGAGAGAGAGAGAGAGATGATAACGGCTAGCATAAATAAATAATGCTTCATCTCGCCCTAAATAAAAACATGCAATGCCTCCTCTATTCATAAAAAGTGTAAGTTGGAAAAAGTAGGATATAAACACGGATAAATGTGAAGGAGGTCTGAGAGGGTCTTCTCCCCACAGAGCCAAACGTGACAGAAGGTGGTGAGTCGTCGTCTGCTCGGTGACCATAATAATAATTCTAATATTCCTAATAATGATGATAATAATAATAATAATAATAATAATAATAATAATAATAATAATAATAATGATGATGATGGTGATGAGGATGAGGATGAGAAGGATGAGGATGATGAAGATGAGGATGAGGGGGGTGACGATGATAATAATAATAATAATAATAATAATAATAATAATAATAATATGTGGCATTGGAGAAGGGTACCCAGGGTGTCGTGGACAGAATGGATTACAAATGAGATCTTGAAGAGGATGGGAACAGGTAGACAAATGATGAGAACAATCAGAGCGAGACAGGTGAGATTCGGGGGGCATGCACTTAGAAGAAATGGAGAGTTTCGACTTATGGAGAAACTAAGGGATTAAGAGCAGGAGAACGGCCGAGAAAGAAAAACAGATGGGAAAGAGAGGTAGAATGGGAGATGGCCAATATAAGTGCAACATGGCACCTTGATGAATTGTTAGAAATACTCATTGCATGGAACACCGACAAAAAACACTGATAACACTAACAACAAAGAACGCACACAACTCAACATTTGCAACACTCAACACCAACAAGAACCACTCACAATAGGGAACACTCAAAAATGGACACTCACAACAAATAACACTCATCAGCAACACAGACAATATAGAATACTCATAACAAGACACACTGACATCAAGGAAAACTCATTAGGAACACTGGCAGTAAGGAACACAGCCATTTTCATTTACAAGGAACTAACCACTCTCATAGCAAGGAACCCAGGGAACGCGGAACAGCCTACCTTCAACAGCCAAGCCTAGGGAGACAGCTGCTTCAGCTAAGGGGGAAGGGGTTGGAGGAGGGCATGAAGGGGGTGGGGAAGAGGGGGAGGAGGGGATGAAGGGGGCGGGGAAGAGGGAGATGAAGGTGGAGGGGAGGGGGCAAGGGGGAAACCTACAATTTGCTTTCAATCACGCACTCTACATCCATGTCTACAACAGGCCAATAGCACACCACACCTTGATCATTTATCTCGTGCTGCTGGCGGTCGGGGGCTGTCCGGACGATTTTGTAGAGACCATTACCTGCGCTTGATTTCCGATGGACGATTTTTCTAAAGTTTTTCCAAGGATCATTTTATGCGCATGATTATCAAAGAACGATTTGGTGAAGATTATTTTGTGAAGATGACATTTTTCTTAGGATTATTTATTTATTTATTTATTTTTTAAGGATTTGGTGAGGGCGATTTTCTGAGGACGATTGTGTAAAGATTAATTGAGGACGATTTTGTATGGCTGTTCTCACCTGCCTCTCACTCTGCTCACAGCCGCCTCTCACTCTGCTCTAACTCTGCCTTTTTTTTTGGGGGGGGGGTCGGCGCCAGCTTCACAGGATCTGGTATCACCGTGGAGTCGTTTGATATTTATTGCTTGGAAGAATTTCTGGATCTGACTATCTAAGGAGTTTTTTTCTGCGTTTACCACTTTGTGAATGTCAGTTTGTGTGTATGTCTGTATGTTTGTATTTATCTGTGTCTACTGTATATATTTTTCTATCTATCCATCTGTCTGTCAGTCACTCAGTCAATCTATCTGTCTGTCTGCTAATAAATGATTCATGGGATTTCCATTCAGAAAAGTGAGCCACTCTTGAACCGTAAATAATCACTTAGTGAACCATATACTATTTCTGCAGACGGCTACCGGGCTGCAGATACATACATCGCTAGTCAAAATGTGTGTGTGTGTGTGTGTGTGTGTGTGTGTGTGTGAGAGAGAGAGAGAGAGAGAGAGAGAGAGAGAGCGGAGCATCGTTAAAGAAATCCAGCCAGATAAAATCCGGCGCAGAGAAAGCAGGCACTAATTAAAGGAACCTCTAAGACACCCCTAATACCCCTGGCCATGCTAGTCGGTGAGAAAATCAATTATTCCACTTAAGCTGATCTGATCTCCGTGCGCTAAGCCTCCCCCGCTGCTACCAGGCGCTAGAGTGTGGGTTTTTGCCGCCACCTGGGCCCACCAAAAGGAGTTGCTCGCCAGATATTCCTGATTTCATATTCAGCTGAGAGCACATACACGTTCAGGTTTTTGTTCTGATGGACCATATGGAGATGCGTCTTATTAGTGCTGTTTAAGCGTGCCAGAACTCTTAAGATGCTCCATAATTTTAGTTCTGCATAAGCATACCAGAACTCTTAAGATGCTGTATTATCTTTGAATTAGGTTTGCCATATGAATTTTGAGATGCGGTTTTGTATACATAAGTACATGCACATGCATGCTCATACATACACGTAATGTATATATAAACAAACCTGATTCTTGTTAAATGAGTCGCCGGGAGAAAAAGATTTTATCCATTCGTCATCTAATCCTGTATTAACCCAGAAACCATTAGGGTAGGGGCTCGGGGCTAGGCTATTAATCTAGCCATTTTAAGGTAAAGATAGCTAATCACATTCCCCTAGTGACATTGTGATTAATAAACCTCAACCATTTCTTTAGACTCTAACCCAGATGACCCTTATCCGGTCTGAGAGATTGACCGAGCGGACCAACTTAAATGTAATGAAACAATAAGAAAGCAACAGGAAGTCATGATGTACAGTCGTTAACTCAGAGGAAAACTATTCTTCGGTAACAATAACGCCACAAACAAGAGGGAAAAATGTGGAACAGTATGAAAAGAGATGAGGCAGAGTGAGCTGAACTAAACAAAATTATTAGTAAAGACAAAGGGGAGAAAAAAAATATGGGTCTGACTGAAGAAATTATTCGAAAGTCGAAGTGTAAAACAGGTTCAAGCATAAAGACATCAGGGAGACAGCAAATGATCGCCTTGAAAGATAACAGTGGAGACATCATTAGGTGCAGAGATAAATGGTAAAAGAAGACGAATAGATTTACGAAAACTTTACACTTCATATATTTTAGTTCCATTAGTAGAAGCGCATATGGGAAACTGTGACGCATATGAGGTTACAACTGATGAGGTCACTCGCTGAAAAAAAAAAAAATAATGAAAATAAAGGGGAAGGAGGGAAGGCACAATTATAGATATTTTGAAAGACATAAGGGTTGTATTTCACTGCAGATTTGCCATGTATTCAGTGTATACATGAATTTAATGATATTAAGAGATACAAAGAAACGACTTGGAGTACCGTCAATAGCACTTTCGGAAGACAGTGTGAATCTGGTGAGGGATGTATTTAAGGATGTTCAAATTTAGGCTCTGGTGCTCTGTGGTTAGAATGCCCCAGCCGGAGAGATGGCCTTCCATAGGTCTAATCCTCAACAGGTGATTGGGTGATTGGAGGCTTTTCGATTATGTAACGCTACCAAGGGATGTTAGCTGGTCATCTACCCATGAACATACTTGATTGCAGTAGTCCAGCCTCGGGGCCCTGCACCTGGAAGGGGGTAAAATAGGATTGGCTGTTACCGTACTGCAAGTTTTTAAAGTATTATTCACCCTTAATAAAAAAATTGTTTATAGTCACTGAATAAATGATAATGCGCAAGTTGCAGTCCCCTGAGGAGATTATTTTGCCATCTCCATTGATTTAGGAGTAATAATGCCTTGAAAATAACTAGAGACTTATCAGACAGCCTGCAGATGTATGTATCCATAAACATTTCATTTTCGTACCTTGGAAATCATGATTCTCGTATGCGGTGTATCAAGTCTTTTTAACAACACGTAGAGTTAAGTAGCCAGTCACTTATGTTAATTATTTATGTGTGCATTGCTTTTACTGTGCTTATATAATGATAGCTAATTTTAAACACGACGTTTGGATGGTCAAGGTTATTTTATTCTGTTTACTATCACATTTGATTAAAAAGAATAAGTGTACACGACTAATGAGAAATGTGCTTAATAAGGTGAGGTACGATTGGTGTGGATTGACAGTTTTTAACCTCAGGCTCCTGACTCTCAGCTAATTAAATAATCTGGCCTTAAGTGGAGTGCATTGCTAGAGTTTCCCCGGGCATGAGAGGGTTTTCAAGACTAAACTGAATCAGATTGTCTGGGGGTAGTTTGAATAGAGTAAGAGAGTTGTCCCGGCCATGAAAGGGCTAATGGAGGACAATATTAACACTCAGCCGAAGAAAAGGGACAAGTTGGTTGGCGAGAATTTTAATGTCTGTTCCCGACCAATTTATTTCTTTATCTGGTGTGTTGATATATTCTTGTGTATTACATTTGCCAGGTGTGTCGGTGTGAAAAGGAGACACATAACACACACGAGCATTAGGAGCTGTAAAATAGAAAGTAAATTGTTAACGTGACAGTCATATCTCTTCTCTGTCTCAAGGCAACAGTCTGTTCACAGTTGTTGGCTTCATTTTACTCCGTTCTCTTTAGCTTGTCCTCAATTTGCCATGTTTCCAACTTATATGCTGAGCAACAGTAAGGGATTAACACTAGAGCTTGGTGCTGGTTACGATGAAGTGCTACGGAAAGGATGTGGAGCCTCATTATTATCTCTGTTTTGTCTTTGAGCTACGGGAAATAGGTTAAAAAGGGCAAACGTCTCCTCTAAGTTATAATACTGTAGAGTACTTCTCGCTAGTTGCATAGAATTACACCTCTGTTATTTTATTGATGATTTTGATCATTACATTTCTTCATGAAGTGTGATATAATTTGTAATATTAATATACAGCGTTTTATCTAACCTGGCGATGATCCCTAATCCCTTTTACCTCAGTTAATGGACAGGTGTATCAGAATGTACGACTAATTTGACTAGTAACCAAAGAGACTCTGTCCTTCCTCATAACTAAGACTAATCGAATGTCACGCAAGCACGACATGGTATTTAAGTTGTGGGAGTGGTCCATTTCCGACAGATGAAAATTAATCAACTACAGATCCATCACGTCACTGAAGCCTTATATTGCTACCTATAAACTTCCATATGCTGAGAGAAAACAGGGAATCGCATGAATTTGATTTTTTTTTTTTAAATTTGTGGCAGTCAGCGTGAACCAAAGTATAATTTCTCTATCTGATATGAACTCTAATCCTGACTTCACAAATTGAACGTTTAGCTTTTTCGAAAACATGTTTATGCTTGGGGTTTGTGCAGATTGTAAGGCAGGAGAGTAGATAAGGAACCCCGAGAACTGTGCAAGAATGAATTATAAAGAGAGAGAGAGAGAGAGAGAGAGAGATGAGTGTGCCTGATAGCGCAACACGAAGCCTTACGCGAAAAGAGGCGGCTCGTGCGGGTCAAGGAGGTGTCGTCCCTGAGTGTGTGTGGGTATTTAGCGCCCTTATCACCCACGCATCAGGCCCGTCTACGCCCATCTGTCTCGCCCTACCCTCGTCATCGCCTTGTTCTTGTCCATCTGTCTTGCCGTCCCCCGTCCTCGCTCATCTGTCTCGCCCACTTCCGTCGCCTTGCATCTACTTTGTCCTCCCCCGTCCTCGCTTCTCTGTCTTACCTTACCCAGTCCTCTCCCATCTGTCTTGCCTTCCCTTCTTCGCCTATCTGTGTTGCTCTCCTCTATTCTCCTCCATCTGTCTTCCCCTTTCCCATCCTTTCCCCGTCCTCGTCCATGTGTCTTGTCCTCCCACGTCCTCGCTCATTCGTCCTACCCATCCCACCCAATACCTCATGGCGAGTTCTTGGTTCGTCCACACTCGAACTTGATGGCTAATTTGCTGGGAAAATTTTGCATATTGTCAAAATAAAAAGATCCCCAATAAATTTATTATGACGAAATTAATTGCTGAGGGCACATGAGCTCCTGGTGATATACGAATTAAATCTTCTTGACTCACGAAATATTTCCTGCCGACATACGAAATGATTTCCCGATTGCACACGATAAATGGTATCCCTGCTGACTCATGATGTTAAGTCCTGTTGACTCACGAAATAAATCTTCGCCAGGTCACAAATAAGTCCCTGCTGACTCACGAAATAAATTCCGGCTGATTCACGAAATAACTTTCCGCTGACGTACGAAATAAATCCCCACTCCTCGTGAAATAAATCCATGCTGACTCACAAAGTAAATTTCTGAGTTAACTAAGTATATCCTCGCAGACTCACGAAGTAAAATAATGCCCGCTGACTCACGAAATATATCCCTGGTGACCTCTGGCGAGAACGTCATGCAACAGACCGTCATTACAACCAGCACCGCCAATGCTTTGTCTGAGTTGGGCAAAAATCGGGTTATAATTTTCTCGAAAACAACGAAGAGATGTTTTCTGCTTTCATGCGTCCGGGCCGGAGGTTTTCCCCGTGTATATTTCTTGCGAGGTGGGCGGGTCGTGAGGAGAGATGAACGCCCGGCCTGATACAAAAAGCCTCAGCCTGTGTTTACCAACCTATTTAGGAAGTATAATAGAAGGCAATCATCCGCAAATTGCAAGTGCAGTAGATTCTGCCGAACCTCTTGCTGGAGGATCCGCAGACCTTATATGGCGCTCGAGAGGAGACTTACGACAGTGTTTTGTTCGGCGCAGCTTGTACAGCCAGGGATAAAAATTCGTCTGCTATTCCACTGGGTCTGCTTCAAACTTAGGACACGGCCGTCACTTTCCTTCCTCACGGATCACACCAGAAAACTTCATCTATGGCCAGAAAAGCACACTATTCGTCTCTCTGCGTAGGAATATTAGCTGACAGAGGAAAGTGAGAGGAGGTGAAACATTAGGCGAATTTTTACTCCCGTCTGTACCTGTATCTGGCTGTGCTTGTACCCTGGCTTGTTCCTTCCCGTGCCTGGACCCTGGCTACTCGCGGCTGCGGTACGCCTGCCTCACTCTCACCTCGCTTACGGTACTGCGGCGCAGAAATTTTTATGAGCTGTTGTCTACCACGGATCTCAGCCAAACACCACGGGGAGGCTGCCAGTCCCGTGCTTTATTGTTTTTGCCAGGCAGAGTGGACCCTAAAGTCGTATATATTTGTCTTTTTAAGTGTCTTTTTCTCGTGACCTTTCTTGGCGAGGTCATATTGTTTCTCTTGCAACATCAGCATCTCAGAGGCTGGATGTGCTGAACAGACTCTCTGCCCTCTTCAGCTTTACACAGTTGCTTAATTTGTATTGGACCTTGTGTGGAGTATAATTTTCATATGAGTGAATTCATCACTTATATCTGTATTAAAGAACTTCTTTGCTAGTAACAGATGATTTTTTTTTTTGTCAATATGAGACCGCTTCGTTAGTGTGAGGTTAGTGGAGATTATATGTAATTTGCGGTGTGAAAAGTGTCCCCTGACGTGTATAAAGGCGTTTGGAAATAAGAAGAATAAGCTAATAATTACATCATCGGAGGGATGGGGCTAAATAAAGTGGAGTCAAAGACTACCTCTCATTAATTCCCCTCATCCTACTAGCTTCCATCATTGTTTTTCTTCACAGCTGTGTTTCATCGTTCTCTCCGTACTGCACTAATGACTGTTCTTAATTCTCTGCCTCCATGCCTGTGTCTTGAAGCCGTGCATCCAACACTTGTCTAACTGCACACTCTCATTTATTTTATGTTCAGCTATCCAAAGCCGTAGTAAGGGGGTATTCCCAATCTCTTATACATGACTGGTCATTTCAGGATTAAACCACATCCTGTCTTTTTCGCTGCTAGCGGCCTTCAGTCTTTAATACAGTGTGTCCAGGTATCTCGAAATGAATGGATCTTGAGTCTGGTTCTCTCTTGTATGATTTTCTTTGGATGAGACGATATTTGCAGGGTTCAGGGTTTTGATTCCTTTAGTCTATATATACTCGTGCTTAAAAAGAAATCTGTAACTTCATTATTTGCCAGAATGCAGTTTCTTCCTTATCAGAAATGAGCCATTATTGGAGTGCCATTAGTGCTACATACCGTGTTATCTCCATTGTAAGCTTGTCGTAACGGAGGAAATTTCTTTTTGGTATAGCAACCGTAGGAAGAAAACTGTTATGTGGTGGACAAAGTATGTGTTATGATGAGATAGGCAAGAAATGTGATTTGGTGTAATGGCCAAAAATGTGTAATAATAATAATAATAATAATAGTAATAACAGTAACAGCCTACATCATCATGGCAGCAGGATTTAGTGAACCAACTCCCTCACTCCCTGATTGCAATTCGTTCCTCGAAATAAGAAAAAAAAAAAAAAAAAACATATTTGAAGCTCATACTGACACAGACATCATACGAATAACCAATTTTAGGGATAACTTGAAAATACTCAGTCGCGTTTTCTCTGTGGATTGCGTAAAATATTTTTCTTATTTCCTGTAACTTGATCATGTCTTTCCCCAACTTATTCAGACTATCTAAGAACGAGTTAATTCAGCTTGGGAGAGGTCTTTGGAATTGGCTAGGTTAGATACAGACTTCATTAACATCTTCACAATTAGGATGCTCGTATAAGCTGAATTTAGTCGTCTTGCTGAAAGGATTGAAAGCCTTAATTTGGTTTGCTAATTCTTGCATCTGATATTTGTACTGGCGATGAATTCATAAGTAGAGAGAAAACGCTTAAAGTGAAAGAGACTTGGGGTGATGCAGAAGAGAAACCCAAAACACGGTAAAAGTGGAGAAATTTCGTCAGAAATTAGTAAGACAGCGAGGGTTGTGAAAAGAAGGGAGATTACTGTTGATTATTCGAAAGAAAACGAGGAAGTTTAAATAATTCAAACTTTCAGAATCTCCAAGACGAGAGTATGAGACGTAAAATTGCTAGCGGAGAAATTTTGGAATGCAGCGATAAGTTAGTGAGCGAATATTAATAATAAAGAGTGGGTGAACTTATTATACAAAAGAGAGTGTAGAGGCGCACGTGTAAGCAGGCCGTAGGGGAAATAAAGGAAATTCAGGATGGCTGGTCATGGAGTGTCAGCCTTTTTAGTATGACGACATAATTGATGGCAGATTTAATGTTTCATCATGCATCTGCCAGATTATATTCACTGCGGTGACGTCCCTTATATTCCTTAGGTTAGATCTACATGATTTTATTCAACGTAGGGGAAACCTTTCGTGGTGGTGGGGTGTGAAACTATCTCCATCAACAAATTTAATAAGACAACACTTATTATTTCTTACTCGTGTTAATGTCAGCCGATTATATTCATCACTGGGGGAAACCTGCCGTATGTATGGGGTTAGTGGCCATCTTCATTAGCCCATTTAATACGATGACGAGCATTGCGTTATATGTATATGATCCACTGCCACAAGTGGAAATGTTGGGTGGGAGAGAGACAGGTAAGAGCTTGATTTCTGTATTTTCTCTAAAGTTCAGGGCTGCACAGAACCCATCTTCAGGGAGTTCTTGCCCCCTGAAAAACGGTCCTGTGTATCCTGAAACGATGTAGGAAAATAAAGACTTGATAATCTAACACTCTCTCTCTCTCTCTCTCTCTCTCTCTCTCTCTTTCCACCAGACGCTTTAATTCACTTTAGGGCAGATCTTTCTTATATGTGTTTATATCCCACGTAACCAATCGAAAGGGATGACATCTTGCATGTTTTATTGCCGATACAGACGATTGCACTCAGTATTTGGATCTCTGTTCGTGTAATGACTTAAATTCTTGCAACTTGGGGAAGCATTTTTTTGTATTATTTTTGCTATTTCTAAGCAATTTCATTTTAATTATAAACACATGAACTGAAGGAGTGACAGAGCCTTAATCTACCCACTCGGAAGTACTGTATAACTGAAAGAAATCGCTGAATAAAATCGTCTGCATATAGTGTGATCAGAATTTTAAAAAAATCAATCAGTGGAATAAAAAAAAAAAATGGTCATCACAATTAAGAATATAACAGTAGAGGAAGGGGAAGCACACAACGGTAAACAGGCAACGGTGAACGGGAAGGGATGCGTGAAATAATACCCCGCAGATTATGGCGTTGATGCGTTGATATTCAGACACGTTGCTAATTACGCTTTCTCTCTACGCATGGCAACTCCTTCCACCTGTAGCCCGTGGTAATAATTGGCTTCCTCTGTATTTAGGTTTTTGTGATTCCCCCCCCCCTCGTCTCTCTCTCTCTCTCTCTCTCTCTCTCTCTCTCTCTCTCTCTCTCTCTCTCTCTCTCTCTCTCTCTCTCTTCTCATTTCTCCCACCTTTTTCACCTCTGTTTTTCTTTACCATTTCTTTTTCTCTTTCCTCCATTTTTCGCGTAACTTACAACCCTTCACCACCCCCCTCTCTCTCTCTCTCTCTCTCTCTCTCTCTCTCTCTCTCTCTCTCTCCGTCTCTGTTCTTATCTCCTTTTTCTTAATCCCAATTTCTGCCTCCATTCATCATCCTTTACTTATATTCTTTTGGCTCCGAAAATTTTTAACTCTTTCTTTCCCTCTTTTCCTGCCTCCCTCCTTTGTTTCCCCACGCCATCTCTCTCTCTCTCTCTCTCTCTCTCTCTCTCTCTCTCTCTCTCTCTCTCTCTCTCTCTCTCTCTCTCTCTCTCTCTCTCTCTCTCTCTCTCTCTCTCTCTCTCTCTCTCTCTCTCTACTTCGTCCACCTACGGTCGTAAACACGTGCTTAAGGCCTGAAACAAGAGAGGCACATTTCCTTTAACGAGCGTCGGACAATGCAGGTCGGGCGGGGTCACATACAGCCGCTAACCCCCACCACCCCCAACCCGCTCACCTTTACCACCCCACCACCCTTCCATCCTCTCTCCTCAGCCCCCCAGTCCCCACCCCACTCTCCCACACCGATCTTCCCCTATCTTCTCCACTACCCCCATCCCCACCCCTTCTAATACTCTCCATCCCCTCTCTCCCCACCTACCACCATCTCCCTTCTCCCTCCCCCTCCATCCCGTCACCATCCACAACCCTACCAACCCCCACCCACCTCCACGCAACATTGGTCACCCTTCAGGTCACTTTTGTTCGGTCACCTGCGCCATTTTCGTTCCATGCCCAATCCGTTTGTTGGGCGTGAATGAGTGGGCACTGTCAAGCTTTATATGGGCATTATAAAGCACGTATTATGAAGTACAGAGGGCACATATTACTGTACAACAATCTTCTGTCTATATATTTTAGAAAGACAGTGCAATGTATGTATTGTCTAATAAAATATATAGGGCACATAATACTACATTGTATTTCATTTCACATTTGCAAACACAATTTTGACCCATATTTTACTTTAATTTAGTGTCCCCTGGCTATGTATTTCGTGATACATGGAACGAAAAGCATATATTGGTATGTTTTACTGGTTCTCTCTCTGTCCAGTTTTAGAGATTGTTAGGTTTTTGTTTTTTGTTCAGTATACAGCTTGATTATCCGTATCCTATAGTCCATTGCAAATCTGAATCACACTTGGCGACTTATCACCCCTCTATACCCGTCCGTACTCCTTCACATTAGCTCCGTCACCTGTTATAGTTCACTCCAACGCACGGTTATAATTACAGGTAATGGAGTTAGAATGAGGGAGTATGGGCAGATGTGGAAGAGTGTGAGTCGTTGCCGAGTGTAATTCAAATTATACTGGGCTATAGGTGAAAGTAGACCCAAAATGGCTGCATTGTCCAGTCCAGCCTATTACAAGGCCTCAAGTCTCTTCTGAATGTGGCTAGAGGAGGGAAGAGCAGCAGAAGAGAGGTCTAGTCAGTGAGTTTGATTACCTCTTCAGTCTGATGACATATTTCTTCATTCTCGCCCACGATTTTAGTCAGCTAAGGAGAGACGCCTTGTAGTGTAGGGAGTTGATATGAACGTTATTAACCCCGTCAATACGAGAGGCCATTCGAAAGTTGAAAAAATCGTCTAGTGGCAGCAGGAGTCATCCTAAAAACATGTTACTGTAATGAAGGGGTTAACAGAGAGCACCAGGCAGTTTTTCCGTGACGTGCAGCACTGTAATGCCCACCTGGCACAGATCTCACCCCCTCTTTCCTTAATCACACACACACACACACACACACACACACACACACACACACACACACACACACACACACACACACACACACACACACACACACACACACACACACACACACATGGGGCATGACTATCAAATACAACTAGACCTTTGTTTTTTTCCTCTATTCTCGTTTATAAAGCCTCTAATAAACAAGGTATTAAGGCAACACCTAACCTTTATTGCCTGATGCTTAAGGTGAATAAAATCGTCTGGAGATGAAAGAGTAAAAAAAAAAATCGCTACCAAGTTGATTGTCCGGAGATAAGAATAAAAATGTGAATAATTTTAAAAGCTGAATAGAATTGTGGTGAGATAGGAAGAATATATCCGGTATTTCCCTCCTAAGTCGAGTATAATCAGATGGGGGGATAGAAAAATGCGATTCAATTTATTCTTTCCTGAAAATTAATATAATGGAATGGAGGTAACAAGAATAAGATCGAAAAACCTTACGTAAATTGAATATAATCGTGTGGTGAAAGCAAGAATGACGAACAAAAGAGGTCCTCGTAGTGAAATGGTAAAGAGTCCCAAATAGGCCAAGAGGAGAAGTGCAACAATGCTCCCTGCGACAAAGACATACCGGGTTCTGTGACAAAGGGAAGGTTGAGAGAGAGAGAGAGAGAGAGAGAGAGAGAGAGAGAGAGAGAGAGAGAGAGAGAGAGAGAGAGAGAGAATAATAAAAAAAATGAAGGGAAGTAAGTAATTAGACGGGAAAGAATAAAAGGGAGAAAAAAGCCGAATTTCTGAAGGGTGTTGTAAGAGGTCAGAAAGGCAATTATAATCATGAAGCAAAAATTTCTCCTCTGGCAATTCCATCCATTTTCAACCTCCTGTTATTTTTTTAATTCTCCAGGGGTGAATTTTTGTGCACCCCTAAAAAAAAAAAATCGAGAGGCGGAAAAGAAAAAGATATTGCGGCACGAGTCCGTTGATGGAATGGGAGAAACTATCGTGAGAGAGAGAGAGAGAGAGAGAGAGAGAGAGAGAGGGGCAGGAAGGAAAGCTGGCAGACTGACACAACAGACAAACGCAGAGAAACAGACAGATAGACAGGGGGTATTTACTTCTCCGGATAACCTCCTACAGTCCAGTAAAGCACAATCGGCCAAGACGATTCCGGTGGTGCCGTGTGAGATATCCCTTAGCTCCTCAGTATGGACGGTGGGCCTTAGTGCGCGATACGTGACGTGTGTGGTGTATGTTACGAATTCTGTGTGCGTACGGGTGCATAATTGAGCCTCTGAGAAGGACTTTTAAGAAAGGTTTGATTTCACAGTTCCATGAATGGTTCAAATGGGAGAAATATTATGCACGAATGTAAGAAAAATAATTGTTCAAGGCATAACAGAAGATGCAACAGAAAATGCAGTAGCAAATGCAGTAGAACACTTTTCAGAATGAGAAAATATGCAGTTGAATAAGGTCTTAAAGCAGATGGAAGTGATTTTTATAGTCTGTTTTAGACCTATTTCATTGTGTGCTTTTCCCATATATGTTGTCCCGTCGGAGTGATATTTATCTTAAGTTTCTGAGGATTCAGTGGAATATGCAAAAGAAGATACAACAGAACATGTTTTCAGAATATACAGTAAGAGATATAACAGAACTGCATTTCCCTGTTTGGGTATAATTATTCCACTCGTAAGAGAAATACACAGTGAATATAACAAGTCTGCAGTTGATGGTTTTATTAATATTGAGTGTGTGACGGTGTAAGAAGGACCCTAATATTTGACGAACCATTGTTGGATGTAAGCAGGCTGCATCCCATTTGACAGAGGGCGGTATTCTTTTGCGGTTAGGATGCTTACGAACACCTCTTCCCTACTGGTTTATTTCTGATTCTGCTCCGTTACTATATTTTTCTGTGTTATACATGCAGTCTGTGTCGACATTAAAATATATATAGGAGTAAAAAGCGGGTATTAATGGGTAGTTTCGAAAATAAATCGTTAAAGAAGACGTGCTAGGGAATACGAGCCAATGTAGTCAGCAGCGGTGCGGAAAGGTCAGATATATTTCATTAACATCATCGCATGCGTCAGAAAATTTTTTCCACTACATTGCGCTGTCAAAATTAATATATGCAGCCCGAATGGATGAAGAAGGGTAGAGGAGGAGGAGGAGGAAGAAGGGAGTCAGGATGAGAAGGGGCGAAAAGGTGTAGAGAAGATGTGCAAGGTGAAAGGAAGGAGGGAAAATAGGGTGGGAGAAAGGGAACAGAGGAAGTTTGGTTTCTGAAAATAAGGATGATTATAAGGACGATAAGGAGAAGGAGAGAGAGAAAGGCACACACACACACACACACACACACACACACACACACACACACACACACACACACACACACAATGAACGTCTCTCCATCCAAGTCTCCTCACTCACCCATTCATCCAGCACTGCTCGTGACAGCCAGCTCGCCCACAAGGATTTACCAGCTCACAGTTCACTATGCAGTAATATATTTTTAAGCCTTTATGGAAGGTAAATCTAATTCCGTTTCATTAGTGTGCTTTTAGAGGTTCCTACCACCTTGACTAGTTGTGTTAATTAGGGTGGTGATGATGACGGTAATGATAATGATTTAGGCGACGACAACGACGACGACGATGATGATGATGATGATGATAATGATGATGATGATGATGATGATGTAAATTTCAAACCAGCCGCAGGCCATACATGTTTTTGATCCCTATAAATAAGATGACGTCATTTTGAATTTCACGCAAAAGGAAGGTACTGTACATTGTGTGTGTGTGTGTGTGTGTGTGTGTGTGTGTGTGAAAATGTGTTATGTTGTTGTATTCTTGTTACATCCAGACGATTTTTTTCCAAATTAAGAGAGACAGTTTGTAGTGCAGGCCTCATCTAATCCCTAGTTTGAGAAGTCTCTATCAGACCTAATATTATATGGACTGGAGGAAGCAAAAATGAAATGAGAGAGGCAACGCTAGATCGAATTGGCAGAGAGAGAGAGAGAGAGAGAGAGAGAGAGAGAGAGAGAGGGGAAGCATCGGAACGGATAAATTAGTATGATAATATTACAGCAGGCATCTCAGTAAATAATTTAATATGGCGAATTTACTCTTGGTTATTGGTATAATGGGCAAATATTTTCTCATTAGCATTAGCGTTGATGCTTTTAAATGCTATAAGATTTTACGTTAGCTTCCCTAATTACATTTTTATGGTAGATTCGTGACGTTATTATCAGCACGAAGATCTCAAGGCAATTTTCCATTTAATTAGTTATATTTTCCGACAGATTCACGCCACTTATACTCTCTTCACCTTAACTTGGCGTAAAATTGCCGTCTCTCCGTGCTGAATCCTGAGGTGTGGCAAGAGATTTACACATGAGTATAATGCTAGTCACGAAGAAGTGCTCAGGGAAAAGATAGTTATTCGTGGTTTTGTCATATTTCACCACTGAACAATGGAAAACAAGCTGCAAAGGGAAAAAAAATCTGAGCCAAGTAAAAGTGAAAGGACTTTGTCTTCAGAAAACTACATAGATTTACTCCATTAAGCCCTTCAGTCTGATGGGCCTTTTCTAATAAATTTTTTGATATTTCCAGACGATTTTATTCAGCTTAAGGGAGACGATTTATAGGGAAGGGATTGTAAAGACTTTCTAACCACTCCCAGTTCGAAAAATCACACCTAAGCTGAAGAAAATCGTCTGAAGGTAGGATGATTATAAAAAAAATCGTACTAAAGATATTGATTAAACCTTTAACCCCTTAGCTCAGTCTCTCTCTCTCTCTCTCTCTCTCTCTCCCCTAAAAAAAATCGTGTTGTTATGGAAAGAATAAAATGAAAAGATTCGTCCTCGGATTGAAGGGATTTAAGGGTATATTCGTGATTCTCACAAAGGCACGAAAACTCTCGCTTTTCTTATTTATTTCGCACAGTTCCCACGCCTGGCACCTTCGAGCAATTTGATTTTTATTTTTTCGAGAGAGAGAGAGAGAGAGAGAGAGAGAGAGAAAGAAGAGGGGGGAGGGGAGGGGAGGTAAGCCAGTTGAGTTTTCCTGTATGCTCATCTCTCTCTCTCTCTCTCTCTTTCTCTCTCCCGGTGGTATGTCGGGAGTGCGGCCAGGCAGATCGAACTCGTGAGCAGACTCTTTGATTTCAGGAACCCTAGTGTCCACATCACTAGTCCCTTCGCCGCGGTTGGTGCGCCTCGGTATTTTATTCAAGTTAACAGCATAAAGTTTTGTTCATCTGTCTGTCTATCTGTCAGTTTATCTATCTGTCTATCTTTCTGTCTGTCCATATATTTATCCATATATCTATAGCCAGACGCCTTAATCCTGTAATATGTGGCCGCAAACAAATCGCCTCTGTGTCGCCCTGTCTGCTGCAATTCGGCCACCTTCCCTCCAACTCACCCCACCCCCTCTGTTTCATATATCTCTCCACTCCATCCCTACTTCTCATCTTCCGTCCCACCTCCCTTCCCTCCCCTCCACACGCACAGTTTTAGTTGCTGTCTGTGTGTAGCCACTCAAGAGTAAATGAGCTCATTTAATATAATATCTCTGTTTATTGCTGGACATTTTAATCCCGTAAGGGATGGCCACAAACAAATTACCTCCACATCGCCTTATCCTCTGCCATTTGGCTGCCCTTCCTCCAGATCACACACCCCTCTCATGTAAGAAGTACGTCATAATACTGAAGGGTGAACAGTGGTAGATAGCGAAAGTTTCTATGATAATTTCGACAATAGTTGTATCTCTTTAACCATTCAGCCTCGGAGAACGACTTATCTGTTGTACTCTGACTGACGCGAGACGATGTTCAAGTTTGAGGGTTAAGAAACTATCTCGCTTTAACCCTTAACTCTTGAGGGACAACTCATCTATTGTACCAGGTATTCCTTCCCTCTACTGTCTCTAACCTGTAACCATAGCACAGTCACGCACGATCTCTGAGTATAATACTGACGGAATATGACTGAATAATATTGGATACATTTATGGAACGTGTACAGCTTTGCGGTATTATCAGATGAGAGATATTAAGGTGGGAAGGAATACCTGGTCACAGTGGTATGCGAGCCCAACGAATCGAATGTTCACCACTGGGAAACCACCTGAGGTCAGAGAGATAACATAATACAACATTATACTATACAACATCATATATTTGTAGAACTTTATCTGGTAGGAATACCTCTATGGTCGCACACAGGTAAGGCACTAATTACTGGCTGCCAGATGTGGGAATAAACGACTTAATTAGACATCTTTATTAAAAACTACGCCATAAAGTTGAGCAGCGGGCCGTTACAGTGGTGGGCCAGGAGGGACGCCCCAGCCATAGTAATTATTGTCAATGGGTAACGTATTTATGCTGGAGTTTGGCAATTGTTCATCCAAATATAATTGCTGAATGACAGGGTTCAAATTATAATAGTACTGAATTATCTTTTGCATTTAAATTATGAAATAGAATTATAATATACCCTTGTTTTTGCTTCATATTTTGCGTAATAATTTCAGTGCAATTAAAACATTATAGATCCTCGGTGAGAGGAAAATTGCAGACAATCACTTTTCAACTGCAGTTAAAACCATTGCCTATCATAATTCGAAATAAATATAAATAGATATATTTTCTTTTAAGACAAGGCCAATTTCTTACTATTACAGCGGTGACTCGTGTATTTATGCCTAACAAAATGAGGATATATAAAATTACGGTATATTTTCTTTAATTATTCCAGTGTTTACATGTTTACTGTACTTCCCTCTAATACGAAATAAGGAAATAGAACTCCGGTACATTTTCTTTAACTATTCCGTCGGGTACTCGTTTATTAGGCTACCTCTAATGGAAATAGACATAATTGCCATTTTCTTCAAGACAAGGCCACACTTCTAGCGGGTACTCGTTTATTTGTCCCCAACACCTTCCCACCGACACCGAGATCACTACATGTCTTTGGCCTTCTCACGCCCTTCGTTCCGACTTTTTACGCCCCTCCCTCCGGATCCAGAGAGAGAGAGAGAGAGAGAGAGAGAGAGTGTGTGTGTGTGTGTGTGTGTGTGTGTGTGTGTGTGTGTGTGTGTGTGTGTACTCTTGCTACCATCAGATGATTATTGCCCTACTTAGAAGTGATCTGTTGTGGTAAGGGAGATAATTAAGGCCATATATAACCCCTCCCGTTCGAAAAATCTCCCCAAAGTTGAATAAAATCGTCTGGAAGTAGCACACACACACACACACACACACACAAAATACATCTCTGGATCTCTTTTAGTGAAGGGAATAATAAGAGATACATTTAAATCCACTATTTCGAAAAGTCTCTCGCAATCGAAAGAGAATCGTTCGAAAATAGCAAATATAAACTAAAAAAAAATAGAAAAAAAAATACGTCTAGGGGTTAATTAGGGCCAGATCTAGCCCTTTCAGTTCGAATAATCTCTCCTGAGCTGAATAAAGTCGAAGGGAAAAAGCAAGGATTAAAAAAAAAGTGGAAAAAAACAGTCACCAGAATCAGGGGTAGGAAAAGTCTCTCATGAACTGAATAAATTTGTTTGGAATTAGCAAGAATAAAAAAAAAAAAAAGGGGGGGGGGATTAATCGTCACCGGATTCAGGGATTGAAAAAATCTCTCATGAACTAAGTAAAATAATTTGGATTTAGGAAGAATAAGAAATAAAGCGAAATAACTGGAAAACAAGAATAAAACTGCATCAGGGGATTGAAAGGTTTATTTATCACCAACACCTTCCCACCGACACCGAGACCACTACACGTCTTTGCCTTCTCACGCCGTCCGCTCCGTCCTCCTTAGAAGTGTTTACAAACAGCTTTCCTGACTTCGAGGAGGTGGGGCCAAATATAGACATTCTGTTCCTTTTTCTTCTGGAAAATGCGAATCAAATGCCTAATATTCGAAATTCGGTCATGTTTTTCCGTATGTTCTTCAGTTCTTGCCATGATCTTTTGACCTCTGAGATGACGTCTTTTAGTGGCCTGTTCTTTCAGCCTTCAGAAGCCTTTCTTGACCTTAAGAAATACCTCTAATATTGGAGTTAATAAAGGCTACATTTTTAACCTCTCCAGTTCGAAAAGTCTTTGGAAAGCTGAATGAAACTGGAGAGAAAGGCTGATGAGAGACAGATAAAAATAAAGTGATTGAAAGTAGGCGAGGAAAGATGGGGAAGACAAAGAATGAAGTGGATGGACAGCTGTCACCTCGCTGAAGCCGGGGACAGCGAACATGTACAGTATATTAAAAGGAAAATCGGTGGCTGGGGAGAGGAAAAAAATTCGCAAAAGATCTCTGAGTCTGATGTTAATAAGTGCGGAGATTTAACTGTCAAAGAAATTTTTAAAAAGTATTGTTTGTATATGCATGTTTACATCACCAAGCCTTATGCATATGACAGAGCTTGCACCCTTTTCTAGCTTGACATTCGACGAAATGGTCTTTAATCCACAGGCATTATGAAGTACAGTTTTGTGTGAGTTGTTTTGCGTGTGAGATAGAGCCGAGAATATCTGGTGGAATGGATGAAGGAATGTTTTTACGTGGCACTCTGTGTGATGGTGTTCCAGTTTTTTTTCTTTCCTCTTCTTGAATCCTTCTCATTTCATGTGTTAGTGGTAAAGAGGGTGATGATAATGATGTCTGCCACCAGATATTATTTCTTTATTAAGAAGAATCTCTCAGATTCAAGGATTTCAAGACTGCGGTAATCCCTTCATCACGATGACAGTTTTCCACTTTAATCTGACAACCACAAAACTCTTAAATTCAGCATAGGAAGGATCGCTTGTACTGACACTGCTGTTAGTATTATATTATATTATATTAAAATAAAATATAGTACATTATCTTATATGTAAAAAATGCACGGATGCCGAGCATTATGGACAGTCCTTTAAAGGCAGATTACATAAAATAGTTTCAGTATTGCAAGAACAGCAATATCAAATTTAAATACAGATACCATATTGAGGTCATCCGGCAACCAAAGCCTAGTGTTCTGAATGAACTTGAAATTTCGTTCTGTGCCGCTCTAGGCATTTGATGGCGTTGTGACCACATAAATTATTTTATTTGTATTTCCATCCTATTTGAATACTCTCAGGGTCCTGTGACTCATTCAGCTGAATAAAATCATCTGGCTTTAGGTGGAATAGAACACTAGAGTTGTTCCAACCATGAGAGCGTTAGTGGTGAAGGTGTTAACACTCAGCATCCCATGCCTCACTCGCAGCGGAATGCAATCGTTTAGCTTAACCAGGATTAGAGTACTGGAGTTGTCCGGAACATGAGAGGCGTGACTTGAAATTCTGTTCCCCATAATACAGAAATAGGGAAATACAAAAAAGGCCGCTTTAGTTACACTGCTCGTCACTTGGCGGCGCTGCGGGCACATCAACACACATTTCTTTGACACTTCCATTTTCCCTTAACACCATCATTATCTTGTATCATGTTTTATTATCACCTACGCTTAAATCAGTAATTACACTCATTGTCGACATTTATAATTCATAATTACACCTATTACGCTGATGCTAGTGGCATTACAATAAATTTTTTTTGAGGATGCTAAAAATTCTAATAATCCAAGCCTGGCCACGGGGCTGGAGAGGCCAACGTCCCTCTAAATCTGCCGAATCGTAGAGGAATTTAACCCCGGAGAACTAGACCACTCCTCCCCCTGCCCGAGGCCCCTTCCCTCCATCTCTCCCTCCCTCCCTTCTCTTTCCTTTCTTCCCTCTTCCTGGTCTCTCCTTTACCGCACATTCCTTTCTCACTCCCCCCTCCTTCCTGGCATCCTCCCTGTGTTGTCCTCTTTACCTTCCTTCTTTCTCGCTTCTTTCTTTCCTCTTAGTGGTCTATCTCCATTTCCTGTCTACTTTTGCTCCCTCCCTTTCCATTTCTCCCCACTCTTCCCTCTCCTCTTTTCCTCCTTTCTCCCTTCTTTCTTCCATTTTCCTGGTATCTCTCCTTCTTCCCTCCTCCCTTTCTCCGTCCCTTTCCATTTCTTCCCTCCTCTCTCATTTCTTCCCTCTCCATTCTTCCCTCTTCCTAGTCTCTCACTCCTTTTCCTTTCCCTCCTTTCTATCCTTCCTTCTTTCATTCCTCCCACTTACTGCTACGATATCCCCTCTTTCTTTTCTGTTCTTCTTGGCCTCCCTCCTTCCTCCTCGCTTTCTGATAACATCCATTTTCCTCCCTTCCCCCCCCTCTCTGTCTGTCTGTCTCTGTGTGTCTGTCTGTCTGTCTCTCTCTCTCTCTCTCTCTCTCTCTCTCTCTCTCTCTCTCTCTCTCTCTCTCTCTCTCTCACACACACACACACACACACACACACACACACACACACACACACACACACACACACACTTCCTCCTCATACCTTCCTTCCCCTCCCCTCTAAAAACTAGTATTAACAAAGCATAAGAGGATACAACGAAAAGAAATAGACGCTTGAACACCCCTACTTATTCCTCTTAATAGCCTTTAATCCCACTTCGTGTTATCGATAATGTTATAGTCTACAGGAACACATGCTGATAAAACACTGATATTTTCTGCTTTCATTTTCCCTGTCTATTTTTTACGCTCGTCGCTTAAGGGAATGTATAAAAGTAATCTGTGTTTTAAGGCGATGTCTGTTTTTTATTTATGGTACTTTTTTTAGGTGTTATCAGTTCCGTGAGGCTTTTTGGCGGGGTTGATACTAACTGATAAGCGAGATAACTAAACTGGTTCTTCTTTTTCGCCTATAAGTGTACAGTGAGGAACAAAAATTAGTCTAATATTTGAGCTTTTGTACTTCTCGTTTCCTCTGCCTGCTAATATTCCTCAGCCGAGAGAGATTTTGTATTCTTCCCTGGCCAAAGATAAATTTATTTTATATGCGCCTCGGAGGACAGTAATGGGCATGCCTAAGTGTGAAGTAGACGCAGTGGAACAGGACGGAGACTTTTGTGCCTGGCTGTATTTCCGATCACTGTGTATAAAAGTATGATCAATGTGTATAGTTAATGTCGTAGCAGCTTCAGATTAGGCGGAATATATATGGTGCTTTATAATCTTTCGTTTCGTTTGGACTTTTTTTTATGCCTTCAGTTACGTAATATCTCATGTACAGCTGCGGACATAAATATCAATCCACTTCATTACGATAAATAAATGGGCCGTGAACAAGGACTTTCGAAACACAGTGATGCGATGTTTGGAGTCTGCAAATAAATGAAAGGACGTTTTGCCAGTATGGGATTTAAGTACATATATTTGACTGAGATAACTGGAAGTAATAACTTCGTTAGCTCTCACAATAACACCGTGCAGAAAACAGAAGTGTTTAATAACAAGGAAGAATTTGTATTCACACGTACATCGACCATAGGATACAGGAATTTAGTGTAACTTAAAATTAATCGTCATCGTCAACATCATCATCGTCATCCCATCACAGTTAATGTAACCCTCCTTTCTACCCAATGATCTAGAAACAAGGAGAAAGAAAGTACAAATAAGAGAACTATTAACAGCATGTCCAGGGAAATGGCCTACACAGTCACCACACTAAAGAAATAACAGTAGGATTGGGTCACTTAAAATTATTGGTTAGTTTTCACCTTCGAACCAGATGTGGGGTAGAATCTCATTGATTTTTTTTTCTTTTTTGTCAGCTGTCGCATTCACACTAAATTAAAGAGCATTGAATAACCCTTAATGAATTGTTCGCTTTCGTATTTGCAGTAAAGATAAAATAAAGGACTCTAAGTTGCCGATATTTATTGCTTAGCTTTCACATTAACACTAGAGATAAGGACCTGGCTTCATTTATGTCAGGTTAGTCTAGTTAATGGCCAGAAAAAAATGGCCTGTTAAATAGTGACTTTGTCCATTAATATCCTAGACTTTATGGACTGGGATTAGTGTTCGATTTACTGGGTAAAAAGGAAAATTTATCTGACATTTGTACCCTACACACAACCTCCTCTCCCTCCTTATCTGTCTAGTGGCGCTGACATTTTGAGTTGCATTCCACTTTCGTATTATATTTCGAAA
Source organism: Coenobita brevimanus (assembly GCF_032717465.1). NCBI lineage: Eukaryota > Metazoa > Arthropoda > Malacostraca > Decapoda > Coenobitidae > Coenobita > Coenobita brevimanus. Next base: position 62,429,059 of record NC_137046.1, on the reverse strand, counting down.
TTTTTTTCTGGATCCTACGTCACTGTATCTTCAGGTGAAACAAGGTAATGATGATTAAGTATGATGAAGATGAAGCTGCTGCTGCTGCTGCTGCTGCTGCAGATGACGATGATGTTGATGATGATGATTCTTGGACTTCGCATGCCCAGTACCTCATTCTGCATTGGCCATAATTCACTCCTTATTAACGGGGTGAAAGTATTGGTGCTTTCACGCGCCGCCTCTGCTGTCGCCGCGGCCGTAAACACGTCCCAGCCCGTTAGGGAGGGGGGCCAGGCCGTGATAAAGTGTGCCTAATTGATGGCTCTCCTGTTGCCTGCGCCGCACCAATCCTGTTTTGTACAGTACAAAAAATAACTACCTTCCCTGTTCCGTCTGAAGATAATTTACAGCTGGCGAAGTACAATGAAAACCCTATCTCCACAAGTGTGTTTCAGATAGTTCGACTTTTCCGGTATGCATTCGTCAAACATACTGGCGTCTCTCTCTGTACACTCGCCCACTTCATAAATTTAGTCAGTACTTTATGTTTGTACATTATGGATAAATAAGGAAGGAAATAAGCGCCGCCCACAGAATCAGCCTCCTTTTATCGTCAAAATATGGCGGGCTTTAAAGTAAAACCGTCTGTTTGCTAACTCAAAGGATTTAGTGCCTGGAAGGTTGTAGCTTCCATACCGTGCTTAGACTGAAATAGGTTTGGCTTTGTGGTGCTGGAATAGAACTTTTAAGAGTCCTCTTTATATATTTGTGTGTTTATTCATCCTTTTTTTTTTTTATGTAGAACAGAAAAGAAAAAAAAATTGTCGTAATCTCAAAATCTGCTCATCTCTCAATTGGTAGATTTTTTGCTTTGAGGTATTTTGGTCCTGGTCATGAAGTCGAAACAGGAAAATGGACTTACGTTGTCACTATTTTAAAACATTTTGTCAGTGTGTTACAAGGATGTGATGATAATGATAATGATGATGATTCTTAGTGTGATACAAAATTGTGATGATGACAGTGATGGTAATGGTGATGATTCTTAGTGTGATACACGGTTGTGTTGTTGATGATGATGATGATTGATGATTATTGATTCTAATGATTAATAGTCTGATAAAGGGTTGTGTTGATGATGATTGATGATGATGATGATTCTTCGAGTGATAAAGGGTTGTGATGATGACGATGAAAGCGATGATGATGATTGAAAAAAAAAAAAAAGAAATAAAGAGAGAATAAAAATCAAATTGCTTGGAAAATCCGCCCTGAATCATGCGAGCCAAATTTATGGATCGTTCCGTTGGGGATGCTGGTGAAAGTGAAAGAAGCCCCAGGCCATAATTATTTCCTTGTCAGTATTCGGCCTTTATCAATGCATAATTTAGTTAGTATATTAATATTATGTGTGTCGACTGAATAAAATCACCGCTTAATAGATTACCGATAAATTTAGCTATTTATGGTCGTTCAAACACTTTATTCATCATGTTTGAATGAATGCATGAATAAATAAATAAGTATATATGTATAGATAGATTGTCTGAAAGACCTACGGTACAGACAGAGAGCAAACTAGGCAGATAGAGACAGACAGACAGATACAAAGACCCAAAGACAGACAGAAAAATAAGATAGGTAGCTAGACAGACATAAATAGACAGACAGATAGATATATATGACAGGGTTTTGTTAAAGACAGTATAAAACAGACAGTAAAGTGCAGGGCGGGAACGTGAAAATGTCAGAAGGATTTCATGTTAAGCGCTGGTATTCCTCCCCACCTTCGATGTTCTTTGTCAGGGCAGCGAGTGGTAAAGTAATTTCTTCTTAAATTAGACCTCGAGAAGTGAAACCCTTTGAGAAATCTTTGAGCAACGTATATGCTGAAATTTGAGGGGTGCGGGAGAAGGGTTACGATTTAAATATATGCTATGGTCTTGTAAAGCGTGCAGACATTTACAAAGAAGACACAGAGCCACCTTCCCCTGCTTGTATGCAGTTTTCCATTTGCTAATTATGTGGAAATACTACTACTATTACTACCACCACTACTACTACTACTGCTACTGCTACTACTACTACTGCTACTACTACTACTGCTACTACTACTAATAATAATAATAAAATTCTTGCTGTGAGTTGGTTTCAAGACGATTAACGTGTACAAATATCATGTTATCAAAATTTGGTATTAGTCAGTGCCATGTTAAAGTTAAGGCATCTAACTCCATATTTTCTAAATAAATTTGATTCTCTCTCTCTCTCTTTCTCTCTCCCTCTCCCTCACACACACACACACACACATACACACATTAACAAAACATAAATTAACTCTTCTTGTATTTCTCTTGGCAATTATAAACAAAATAATAACAGCAGTATACATTTGGCTTATAAAAGTAACATAGAGCCTTTATTAACCCCTCAAAATTATGGTGTTCCAATCTGAATAAAATCTGAAGAGAACAAGAATGGAATTGAATTGGTTTGCTGTGCTTATGATTATCTCAGGTCTTTTCCTTTCTGAACCGTTTCTTAAGATTTTCACCTCTCCCTCCCCCGCATCTCACTCTAGCTATATCACTTCCTGTTGCCTCTCTTGCGTTCCTGGTGTTCCCAGAGAGAGAGAGAGAGAGAGAGAGCATGTGTGTGTGTGTGTGTGTGTGTGTGTGTGACAGAAAGAAAGAAAGATAAATAGATAAATAGATAATAGATAAATAAATAGAGTAAAAAAAGAGAAAGTGTTAGAAAAAGAAAGAGAAAAAGCGAGCAAGAGAAGGGGAAAGAGGGGGCTCGTGCTGTGCCCTATTGACGAAGGGTCCCTGGGTCAGCCCTTGACGCTCCCTTACCCCTCCTCACCCATTCCCCCACCCCTCCCCCTCACCCTTCACCGTCACCCTCACCCCTCCCTCTCACCCTTCGCCCCCAACTCCCCACTGGCTGGAGTCTCAAGTGTTTGCCTTTACTTGAGGAAACAAGTTTGCTCTCCACTTCGTTTTATCTCTGAAGACCCATCTGTCCTTCACTCTCACTGTGTGGGGAGGGCGCTTCGTGCCTGCGCCCCTCAACACCCTCTCTCTCTCCTCATTACTACTGGCTTTGTCGCTCGCCCCTTCACTCCATTCTTTGCCGTTCTTTATTCCACTATTTCCGACCGTTGTACTGTTTTTATAAATCATTAGCTGTCGTTAGATTGTGCAGTGTTTCTGACTCTTAATTTTGTCTTTGTTTACACGCCTAGGTTAATCTGACTCATTCATTGTCTGGCGTTACCTGGAATACTTGAGTTGCCTCGACCATGAGAGGGTTAATATTCCCAGTTTATGCACATTTTCTAACAAATTTTGCCTGTGACTTTGAATTATTCCCTTTAAAATGAAAACGTAGTATTGGTACGTTACTGCTTTCGCTCACTGCTATTAACATTTCTATTGACATTTTTGCCCCGCTTCACAGTAAGCCGTATTCTTGTCGTCATAGGAGGTTTCGCAACACCTTTTCATCAGCGATTTATTTTGCCTATTACCCCTCAGTATCCTCATCTAAGTTACTGATGTGAATTATGTCGATATTAAAACTGTGTGAATAAGGTTAGTATTCCATGTGACGCAGGAGGCTTCGTAGCATTTTTTTTTTAATTCCTATATTTTTAGCATCAACATACCTTACCCCAACAACGCATAGGAAGAGCTAAAAAAAACAACAACTGTAAAAATTAGCGGTGAAAGAGCTGTTGATTTCCCGGATACTTTCGTCCTTTTGTAGCTTATTTCCAACTGGTCAATGGCAGGATAAGAATAATACAGCTTAACATCCTTCCCATCGAACTTCTTGTGACTAGCACTTTATTCAAGATGGAGGGATGGTAATTTTACGCATGGTTTAAGTGAACAGATTATAGAAACTTGACCCTAACATACAAAACAGTGGGAAGGTTTAAAAAGGAAAATTTATCAGTTAGAAAGAAGTTCCACGAAATCTCCGGAGCCAATGAGAATACGTCGAAGCTGATGTGAATGACAGCTGAAATCCCGGCTCTCGAGTCAAGTGGGTGGCTGTCACTCCGTCGCGGATTAACCCTCTCGTATTGCAAAAAATCCGTGTTTGGGTTGACATACACCAATAAAGATCTGTCCCCGAAGCTGAGCCTGATTAAGTCAGTGAAATATCTCAGTAGCAGAATCTGGCAGTGGGAGAATATATGCAGAATAATTCAAAATATTTTACTGTATATCCAGCATCTGGCAGTAAAATAATGCCGCATTCATGGTGAGCCATATGGAGAAAATTTCCGTCAGAGTAAGGTATTCTTTTCGTTCAAATAACAAATACATGTCCATCTATGCAGGGTTTAATAATGATCATACTTTTCTGCGATTTTCTTCTGTATTTCACTCTATACTATACACAGCTCCACAAATATAGCATACTCGTATATTATTATGGCAATAGGTTTAATTTCTGAACAGCTTCTGTGTTGAGTACATTTAGTTGAAGTAGTCTAGTCTGAGGTGGGGCATGGAAAGTGAAGGAAAGTTCTAAAACGGATTTTGCCTTAAGTTCATTGCAGTGAGCACATTTGGTAATTTCTGTCTCATCTATCTACTTACGGGAAGAGAAGGTACATTTTACAAGTCTTAGTGTACTGTTTTCTTGGTCCTTTTCCACGGGAGAATATTCCTCGCATGAGCTCAGCATCGTCCTTTCTGATGAATTACAATAAATTTCACTGACATCTTCAAAACCACTGTACTGTTGGCACTGTAAATTTATCATAAGGGCCAAAACATCAAAGTCAAAATGTATTATATATCTTTTTGGGAGAGACGCTATTTGTCTGTTGTCTCTGAAATGTTTTTTTTATAATTGCTCTTTTTTTTTTTTTATGCGAGGAAGCAGGAACCAAAGGCCATGAGCCCGCATTAACAGCTCCCTCCAAGAGAAAAACAAAATACAACAGAGAGCCAAATTTAAGATCCGATCATTGTTGTCGCTCTTATCATTACCAGTACTGTTATTTCTTGTCGCCACACTAATCGTTATGAGTATTGCTGTCGCTTTCCGCATTGTCATTACTGTTATCTCGTCATTGCACATACCTTTATGAGTATACCTGTCTCTTGCCGTATTATAATTATTTTTATCTCTTGTTGCTACACTAACCTTGATAAGCACTCTTGTTGCATCCCCCAGCTCTCTCTCCTTTATCAGTTGTCTCATCGCCTCCCGCTACTGTGCCAAGCCATCCACTGCTAATTCCACCTCGCCATCCACCCACTTATCTTCGCCTACAGCTTCTCCACTCCCAGCTTCTCCACTCCCAGCTTCTCCACCAGCTTCTCCATCCCCAGCTTCTCCACTCCCAGCTTCTCCACCAGCTTCTCCATCCCCAGCTTCTCCACCCCCAGCTTCACCACCCTTAGCTTCACCACCCCCAGCTTCTCCGTCCCAGCTTCTCCACCCCCAGCTTCACCACCCCCAGCTTCTCCGTCCCAGCTTCTCCACCCTTAGCTTCACCACCCCCAGCTTCTCCGTCCCAGCTTCTCCACCCCCAGCTTCTCCGCGTCCCAGCTTCTCCACACGACTGAGTTACCCGCCTCACTATATAATTATCACGGAATTCCTTCTGTATCTTATCTCGCAGCGTTATCTCGTCCGGAATAATATAGGGAGATGAATGTTGGTAGGAATACGAGTGTTGGCTGGAAAATGTGTTGCTAGGAAAATGTGTTGGTACGAAAATAAGCATTAATAGTAAAATAAATGGTAGGAATATGAGTTAGCGGGGAAGTAAACTTTGGTAAAGAAACAAGTGTTGGTAGGAAAGTAAGTGTTGGTAGGAAAAATCAGTGTCGGTAGGAAAATATGTTGAAGGAAAATATATATTGGTTGGAAGATAAGTGTTGATGGGAATATTACATCTTGGTAGGAAAGTATATGGTTGTCAGATAATAAATGTTGGCAGGAAGATAAGTGTTGGTAGCAAAGTAACTGTAGCGTGACGCGTAACTGAAGCGAATTACAGGTGTTCATTGCGGTACTTGAACAATTATCTGGCTGCCTTTGTGTCCAGAGTCTGCTTACCTAGACGGCTTATATATACGACTTATTTGTATCACTAACAAGCATTATATCTGTTTATCTATCTGTCTATCAGCCTGTCTATCTGTCTATCTATCTATCTATCTATCATCATCAGCCATTGCAAGTCTACTACTGAACAAAGGTCTCCCTCATACTTTTCTGCGAATCATACACGAATTTTCAGGCAAAACTATCTTATTTATACACTAAAGTATTTCCTGTGTTAAGTTTGCTGTGTGTATATTATTCAGAACGTGTCACTCCAATTTTTATGCATACCATGTAAAGCAAGAATTCTGAAAATGACCAAATACTCTTCCATACTGTATATCATCTTCATCATCATCCTGACCTCCTTTCCCACCCTAGGGCAGGGTGAGGACGTATTGTATAATTTACATAATTAACACTCTCAGGCTTCAACGATTGACTCTCCGTTGAATAAGTCGTCTATCTGGAGCTGAAATAGAATATATACTTGAGTTATTTAGACCATGAGAGAGTGCCAGTAGTAACAGCCTTAGACTTATATGACACACTCTTAGCTGAAGAAAATTGGTGGTAGCTGGAATAGAAAAAAGTATTACAATTATCCGACCGTGAGAAAGTTAGAGAACCAAAGGGATTTCGAAACGGATTTGTTTGGATTAACGGAGGCCAGCTGTATTAAAAAGAAATGATGTTTTAATGGTTAACAAGTAGGCTGGGAGGTGACGAAAGACGAGACCGTAAGGGTTCCTTTGTTTTGCGCGTCTTTGTCATCGAGTTCTTCACCTGGAGGAAGTATTCAAAAAAGATCTTAAGCATATTATACAGTTAATAAGTCTCCATAGTAGTGAAATATTGTCGTGACTTATTTTGCGTCGTCGTATTTTTCATGTTGCTTTTCACTCTAGAGGTAGTTATGAAGGGTATTGTAGTGGTAAGCGTAGAGATGGAGGCGTTAACAAACGATATTTTATCTCAGCTTAAGCTTAAGAAAGTTCCTGGAGGTTCCCGGCATGACCCAGCGCTTTAATTACGTGAACCCAGCTCGGCCTCAGGTCACGACTGTGCAGGGTAGTGTTCTCCCTTGCCCAACCAGAGTTTATATATTATGTCCTGAGATACCGACCCTTGTTATGGGGGGGGGGGAGTGGGGGAGATGCGGGGGAGGAGCTAATCAGTGTTCCGCTGTTGCATCCACCGCGCATCCTCTCCGGTGGTGATGAATGAAATATTGCAGTTTTCCTCATTTTTTTAAAATTCTCGTTCGGAGGCAGTAAAAGTCGTGCGAATCTAAGTCCTCAATTTCGCGTTCTTGGTGAAATTGCAGACGATATGGGAGAACAATATAGCGCCAGATCATCAACCATTCTGGGAAAACCGAGCTCCAAGGAGACGAGTTTCATATATGTACACGTTTACATTTTTCAATGCGTTATCCCTGGAAGCACTGAGAAATTTTTTAACCCGTAGAACCAACACTGGAGTTGCAATACAGTACTGTGTGTTATGTAGACTTGGTATGACACTTGTCAGAGGAGTTTTACAGACAAACACACACACACACACACACACACACACACACACACACACACACACACACACACACACACACACACACACACACACACACACACACACACACACACACACACACTCACACATGCATTCACCTCCCCCTTTCCTCGCACCATTACAGACACTAATACGAGCCAGTCCAAAACACGGCCGCCCTGGTGAGGAAACTGCTGTGAACATGATCGTAGCTGTGACCTGGATCTCGGCCCCATTAACGTGTGTGGGAGGGGATGTGAGGGCAAGTGGGGTGAAGGTCACATCTCCTTATGCAGCCACTGATACGGGGATGGGTACTGTTGGTGCTGGTGAGGTAAGTGTGTGTGTGTGTGTGTGTGTGTGTGTGTGTGTGTGTGTGTGTGTGTGTGTGTGTGTGTGTGTGTGTGTGTGTGTGTGTGCAGCATTCGAAAATGAGGCGTCCATTTCTTTTTGTACTCATTGATGGCAATCATGCAGATGAATTAAATCATCTGGCATTTGCTGGAGTAAAATGCTGTAGTTGTTCCTACCGTGATATAATAACAGTGTGGCACCCTCAGGCTCCTACATTATCTCTTAGCTGAATAAAATCGTCTGGCGTCTACTAGAATAGATTACTAGAGTTGTCCTGGCCCTGAGAGAGTCAGTTGTGACGGTATCCTCCTGTGCTCATCCTCAGCTGAATAAAATCGTCTGGCGTTAGTTGAAGTAGAACGCTAGACCATGAGGTAAGGTTATTTACTTTAAGTTCTGTGTGTGAAGACTGAAGAACAGAAGGAAGTTAAGTTGTTGCTGTGGCCCCAGTCTTATCTGAGTGTAAACCCGGTGAACTACAAGCTGAAAATTGTGCATCTGCAGTCCACCATCATCCTTTCAGGGTATGGGGAATTGAAAGACGTTTTTATTTCCGGACAGCAGAGTCGCTAGATTACATCAGTGTCACCACATGTAGCCGTCCCTCTCTAGCGCCAGAGTTGCACAGTCAAAGAAGCAACAATCTTCCCAGTTCCCTCTGAAGAAACTTCAGAACTGGTGAAATACATTGAAAACCCTCTCTGTACTAGTGCGTGTTCCAGATGGTTCGATTTGTCCGCTTTGTATTCGCCAGACTTTGGGAAGACACTTGTGTCTGTCCGTACAAAATGTGAAAGAGTGCTAAACCAAAATATAAAAACTGTTTAACTCTGTAGCGTGCCCAAGTCGTGTTGTTCAGCCGTATCAGAGGTACAACAAGAAATATCATTTTTCATCGCTAATTCTGCGTGTGGGTTCATGGTTACTGATTCTGCTTTCGTGGTTAATGTGTTGACCTTTACGGAACCTTCGGCGTTTCCTGTGTGTCTTGAGGCGCGCTATGAAAAACTTGAGCCATTCGGTTAAAATGCTATTATGAAGTAAGACGAAGTGCAGTTTTTTTGACGAGGAAGGAAGGAACCCAAAGGTGAAAGCCCGCAACAGTCGTCCTTCTAAAAGAAAATCAAACAAGAGAAAGCTAGAATTAAGAGCCATTCGTTTCAAGTTATCTGGACACATTGCCTTAGAAAAACTGGGAGGTCGTAGTGAGGAGAAAAGACAGATTGAAGGAGAATATTCTGAGTTGAGGAGTTGTGTATTGAAGGGTTGAGAATACTGATTACTTCTTGCATTAGAAAGGTGGACACAAAAGGAGTAAAAGTGGGGCGTATTGTTGTCACAGATTTCCGACCGCTTCCTCCTTGATGATTTAATTTATACCTTCTTATTTACGTGCATGTTATTTATAGTTTGCTAACATCAGCATATTCTGTATAAGTAAATGTGGACAATATTAGCCTATTAGCTCAGCGAAACTTTTCAGGCGTTAACCAGCGGATAATAAAAATGAATGCATGCTTCCGTGCGCGAGAGGATAACCTCTGAGTACATGCTGAACACTGCGGGGGCTCTTGGCTCTGGAAGCAATAGTAATCCGTTGATGTAAAAAAAAAATCTTGAGGACCTCCCGGGCTACAGCACCGTAGCGACGTAACGTTGCTCCTTAGGTGCGTCTAGAGGCCATGGAGTGATGATTCGGGTTATTGAGACAAAATACTGTTCGCAGGAGCTCGATGAAAAAAGAAGATTGACAAAGTAAACTGAGGGAGTAGCTGCGAAAAATATCAGCATGGTGAAACTCTCTCCAATGACAGTCAGGAATACGGATAGGGTGCTGTACAAGCTGCTCATGGTCATGCAGGACAGATGATGTTAAAGATCTGCCACGGATGGATCAGTGAATGGAATGGCAAGACAAATGTGGTGGAAAATAATGCAAATTCCTAAGAAGGCGATTTCTGAAAAGAGAAAAAAATACAATGAATGTGTTCCAGTTTAGAAATAAAATGGAGAATACTGGACAGTCGATAGTAATAGTGAAATTATAATTGTTATAATAATAATAATAATGATAATGATAATGATAATTATTAGTATTATTAATATTATTATTATTATTATTATTATTTTGTATAGATTGGCAAAAAAAAAAAAAAATAACTAGGGTGTCAAACGTTGCTACGAATAAACCAGTGGCTAATTGCATCATCGAATGGATAGGTTAAGACTGTGAACTGAGGATCGGGTAGAATTATTTCTAGGTTAAGTCTTTTCCCTCCATTTTCCCCACTGCACAGAGTAGATAGGCAACGCGAGGTATTTCTGTAGGATGGTTGGAGGCGGCGGCAGAGGAAGTGGTTCTTATGGAACGTGTTTTCTGGCAACTGGGAGTGTCCGGGAGCGCTCAGGAAAAAGAAAGTTTGTTCTCTTCGAGGAGTAGTTTAAGGCGGGGTGGAACCCCCGAAGGCTCCCTTCACAATGGGGGGGGGGTGCGGCTTCCGGGGCTTCTGGTCAACGGCTGAATCCATGGCCAGTTTTTCACCCAGAATAACAAAATTTTGCGCAAAGATAGATATCGGTCCGTACCAGGCTTCAGACAAAGTGGGCTTCTCTCGTGCTTCCCCCTCGCCGGGGGGAGGGGGGGGGATGCGGCCCCAGGGAAAAAGGAAGGCAATGCTTTTTTTCCCCCTAGGAACACGAAGTTTTGCAGTAGTAGACCTCCACCCAGAACAGGTAGTAGGCATAGTGGGCCCTCGTTAGGGCGGTCTCCAGGGTTCCCGGTTAACGCTGGTATGCACGGGCATAATTTTATTTATTTTTTATTTTTTGCCTTGGAACATGAAATTTTGCACAGTGGTACAAATCCATCCGGACCAGTTTTAGGCAAAATGGGACCCTTAAGGGCCACCTCCGACACGAGCCCCTCCCCTCACCCTCGTCTCCTGCAGTGGAATGAGGCTACACAGTTTGGCTCTTTTTTTTTCTTTCTTTCTTTTTTTTTTGCTGAGCCAAGTCTGTCACTCAGACAAGAATGGCAGGAGAAACGCACTGTACACTCGGGTATGCAATGCAGGAGTGAGTTGCATGCTAAGTGCTTGTTGTATGCAGTGCAGTGATCATAATGCACCATATTACAAGCGATTGACTCCAGATGCTGCCGTGCTGCGGGCGGCAGTGGACTAGCAAACACCACATCCATGGCTTGATTGTGATCCTATCTTCTTTAAGTTATGTAGCATTAATAATAGGATAATACAAGCGAGTGTTCAGCTCAAGTTTATTTATGTTGAGTCCAAACCAGTCACCACCCCGGAGCTGCCGGATCCAGGCCCTGATTTCTCTACGGTAATTATAGGTGTCGGGGTGTTCCTGTAGCCCAGTGATAGCTGCTTCTATAATCTTTTTGCTTCAGCTTGAACTAAAATTGCCATATATCCAACTAGAATGCTAAATTGATACCAGAGATTAACACTAGATTAGGGTGCTAAACTTGAACTGCTATGAAAAGGATGTACGGTCGTAGCACTGCCCTCTTCTGCAGCTGGGCTTCGTGAAATAAACTGCAAAAGGACGAAAATCTCCGCCAAGTTAGGATGAGAGGAGAACTGATTTGCTGAGTGAGAAAGCCCTCGAACGACAATATCTTAACAAAACTCCATAAATAGCTATAAATGGTGTTCATATCCAGAATCTCATCAGACCTGTTCATACTCTTGTAGCGCAAGGTGGTCTGAACTCACCATTTCCAAACTATAATTCTACACTGTACATTTCTTTTTTTTTATCCATGAGTCTTCGTTCTTTATGTCTGGTTGTAACTGGCTTTGGAGGTTTCGTACTCGGTCCAGTGTACCCTGATTCCAGTCTGGCCAGCTTCCAGTCTACCTTATATCCAGATTCTCCCATTTCTACGTTCGTTAGTCCGCTCTGTCTCCAAATTCTGCTTTGTTTTCAGAGTCCACTCCTTTACCACAGCTCACTTTATATTCAGAGTTTGCTGGATCGCCAGAGCTGCTCCATCTCCGGAGCTTGTTCTCTCTCCAAAGTCCGCCTTATCTCATGAGTCCACTCTGTCTCCAGAGTTCACATCATTTCCCTAGTCTGCTCTAATTCCAGACTCTGCTGTATTTTCTGAGTCTTCCCTGTTTTCCGAGTCCTCCCTGTTTCCTGAGTTCGCCTTATCTCCAGAGACCACCATGTTAGTCTCCTGTATATTCACAGTCCACCTTATAACCTGAGTGCTATTTCCACAATGCTCTCCATCTCCCGAGTCCCTTATTTTCACAAACCACCTCATCTCCACAATTCACCCTATTGCCAGAGTACATCTGCTATTTTTTTTAATTTAAAAAGAAAGAACCCAAAGCTAAGATCCTGCGAAATTTATCTTTTTCAAAGGAAACCGAATAAAGAGAAAGCCATATCCAAGATCCTTTGATTTCAAGACACCTAGACACATTATGCTTAAAAGACTGGAGGTCATAGTCAGTAGGAAAAGCAGATTGAAGGAGCCGTTTCCAAAGTTTACTAAGTGGATATATGAAAGAACTGAGAATACTAATTAACTCTTCCAGTACGGAGCTGGAGAGAAAAGGTGTGACAATGTGTGGCAAGACAGCTGCTGCAGTGTTCAGAAGAGCAGTGGTCAAAACAGTAACAATAGAAGAAAGATTCCATTCTATTACCTGAGTATCCTTTATTTCCACAAACCATCTTATAAGCCCACCCTATTTATGCAATCCATTGAATTATTCCGCCCTATTTCATCATCCATCCTATTACACCATCCAGTTGTACATCCATCCTATTACTCCCCTCTGTTGCTCTGTTGCACAATTTATCGTATTATTTCACCCTTTTGCACATCCCATTCTGTTACTCCACCCTGTTGCACAGTCCATCTTATTACTTCACCCTGTTGCACCCAGATACTTCACCCTGTCACGGTCCATCCTATTTATCTCCCCCATTCCCCCAATCCAGCCTATCAGTCCATACCACTTCCACAGTCCATCCCATTATCCTCAAACTGGCTAGTAAAGTAGACGAACAACCGGACTGACGGCCTCTTCTCTTAATACCCAGGGTTTGGCATAGCGGTATAAGCATTTGCATAGAAAGTTGGTGATTCCGCTGTTAAACGTGGCCTGTAGGGATCATGTATTTTCTGGGTTTACGAATAGGACCTTTCGGGGCTGTTTGTTACAATGAAGACTCTGAGTAGGATATAAAACTCTGTAAGCTGAAAATAAGGACAGCCAAGCAAGGAAGCATGTGTGTGTGTGTGTGTGTGTGTGTGTGTGTGTGTGTGTGTGTGTGTGTGTGTGTGTGTGTGTGTGTGTGTGTGCGCGCGTGCGAGCGTGCTTGAAAATACTGTTAACCTTTACTCCAGCGGCAATCTGGCGGAAAATTTGTCGGTCAAGATTCATGTTTACTGCTCTCTCACATTTGCTGGAAAAATGTGCGGAGTGACTCGGTGAAATATGTCATAGCCTCAATTTTCGCGTTTTGAGAAAAGCTGCGTAAGATTCAACGTTTGGTACGAAAGAAAAAAAAAAAAGATCCACGCTTTTTTTCTTATTCTCGCTTGATATGATCGTGCACGCAGCGGAATTACCCTGGATTATGGAGGTATTGTCCATTTGCGATAATATCAGTGACGCAGACGCATCGAGAAGAAAGCGTAAGTCTTGACACGCTGAAGCCTCAACCCCTTGAATACCATGACGCATTTTGATTTTTTTCTTGCTATCTCCAGACGATTTTCTGCATATTAAGAGAACTTCATTTAGAGAAGGGGAAATGTAAGTTACATCTACTTTATCCCCAGTGTGAAAAGTCTCTCTAAAGCTGAATACATTACTTGGAGAAAACATAAATGTAATACAAAAACAGCCGGACTGAAGGGGTGAATCGGACATATACTGACGCAAAAATTATCCCATTTCGTAGGTCAGATTTATGGCTGCAACCAGAACATCCCTCTCACTGGGCCACATTCTGGACATTCCGTTTCTCTCTGACGGACATGATGCAGGTGACAGCGAGAAACACGCAGCCAAGAAACCAACACAGTGAAATGGGGTGTTTTTAACCTTTACTCCAACTTACACACTCGTACTATTTGCGCAAGAATAGGGTGCGTGTTGTGGGTGGCATAGCAAGCTTCTTATGCCTCTTCCTTAGCGATTTATTTTGCACCTTTTACCTTAATATCTCCTGTATGCTGTGTATATATGTAGAATACTGGCACATGTGGAACAGTAACATAGAAGAAAAATATTAAGGTGTAATGCGATAGAAATTTCTCCAAAGCCACATGGAATAGCCTACGTACCCTGTGCCCAATTTTGACTTCACTGTGACGAGGCCCTAAGTCTCTCTCCACGTCGTGTAAATAGCCGCCAGACTAGGGAAACGTGATCCACAGTGCCCACAGATATCCGCACGACGAGAAATGCCAGTCATCCAACGTGGTGAAACCCTTTGAAAACGGCGCCTTGACACGCAACGCAGGATCGTATTTATCACGGATCTTTATAAATCTCCGTGATAAACAAATCCTCACAGTGGTTTACTTCATCGGAAGCTGTGTGGCATATCATATTCTTTCACTTTTGTATTTCCTGTTGTTTCGTGGTGAAGTGAAGGTGTGAGTGCAGACATAAGGAAAAACAGTCGATCTTATACACAACTCAGTCTCTAGAAAGTTTGTAAATATGTAATTCTTAAATAGGTCTGTAAATATGGTATTTCTGTCTCCCACTAAGGGCTTCTCCGTCTTTTGTGCACCTGATGCCATTTTTCCCCCGGGGCGGACGGTGGAGGGTCCCTTGATTGCGGTATTATTTTCCGTATTATTTTCCTCTGTAAGCCTCCAGAGGATGATACTACTCAGGGACTAAGTTAACCCTTCTCACAGGTAAAAGTGGGGTTTCATTACTTTCCAAATATATATATATATATATATATATATATTTAATTATTGGAACTACAGATAGGTACCGTATGGACTCTGCATCCTGGTTTAATACAGCTGTGACAAATATCATGTCCCGTTTACAGTAAATTTTCAGTTGGTGGCAACTGTTGGGATTGAAACGATATTATGAAGTAAATCGTAGTTATATGCCAAGACAGTATTTACATATTACAACTGTTTTCATGCAACTAAATCAACTGTATTGGTAGCAATGGAAGATTAATAGTCAGTCTTTTATTCATTTTCTGTCGGCTACATAAAAAACAACAGCATATATGGGTTCTTAATGCACCTAAAAATGCCAGAGGACAGTAGAGTTGGAGGATACTTCATTGTTGGTGAATTTTATGTTAGTGTATTGCCTCTTGTGTTGAATCGAGGAATAGCATATGCTTCTTTGGATGTGGCAAAATACTCTATCAACTGTGCTTGCGTGGTGGTTGATGCCACTGTTATGACCACGAGAAAAAGCGCTCACTCATTCGCGTCATTGCTTATAGTTCACACACAACACTGAATCGCATAAAAAACTCTTTGTCAATAAGTAAGATTCGGAGATCACGATTGCTGATCTACAGGATTTTATGAGAAATTACGCAGTATGAATGAAGAGTGATTTTAACAGTGAAATAATAAATTTACTTCCTACTGAGAGACTTCAACAGTAAAATAAGAAAGAATCCATTTACTTTCTACTGAATGACCAGCAGTGAAATGAGAATCCATTTGCCTCCGAACGAGTTACTTCAACAGTGAAATAAAGAAGAATTCATTTATCTTACCGACTGGTTTCAACAGTACACTAAGTAAGAGCCCATTTATCTCCTTATATTCAGCCTTGGCGCATCTACAGACTCCGGCCGGCTTAGCTTCCTTCAGTCCGGAGACATCCCAATTTAGCGGTAACTAGAATAAAAAATAAATAAATAAATAAAGGGCTATTTTATTTAAAGCAGTAAATGGGGGCTGTCTTAAGGTGATTAAACCAAGTGACAAACCAGATGGTTTTCTGCAACTAGGGAAGTCATTGATGACATTGTCCCATTATGTACAGTACTTACCAGGTTGTTCTTGCTTTCTCCAGGCGAATTTATTCATTTTAGGATGGGGTTTTCGAATTGGTAGGGTTATATATAGTTTGTGTAAATCCACGTACTACAAAGGGATTCCCTAAGCTCAATGAAATCGTATTTAGGCAGCAATAGCTAGCCAGAAGAAAACGTCACCGAACTGAAAACCTTAGAAGAATACAGACGAACGCATAAAATTTTTCTCGATTGCGTGACGGAATGAGAATGTTTTATCTCTTCGGTGTGTTCTTATTTCATTGTATTTTGACAGGATTGTGTCCGATTCTAAATGGCAGGCATTCTGTTAATGTTTTATCATAAAGTACATTGCTATAAATCTATGAATGGCTTTGGCACATCATCTAATAGCTGGCTCCAAGTGTGTGTGTGTGTGTGTGTGTGTGTGTGTGTGTGTGTGTGTGTGTGTGTGTGTGTGTGTATTGAATGGGCCACGACACATGGTGGAATGTGTTTGGGTGAGGTGCGATGTGGTGGCGTGTGGTGAGACGGGAAGGGTGGGGCGGGATGGGAAGTAGGAGGGTGAGTTGGGTCAGTTTGCGGTGGAATGTGGTAGGATGGGGTAGGTTGGTGTGGTGTGAATGGACGGAGTGTACTGACATGTGGTAGTGTGGAAAGTGGTCAGATGGGGTGGGGGGTGTACGGTGAGGTTATCGGGTTGTGTGGTGCGATGTGGTAGGGTCTGGTGAGGTGGATTGGGTTGTGGTGTGGTGAGATGTAGTGTGGCGGGATAGGGTTAGGTGAGATGAGTAAGTGTGGGGATGGAGTGTTGTTTGATGGGTTGGGGTAGGGTGTAGTGTGGCAAGGTGGGGTAGGTGTGGGGGCTCTGGGAGTGTAATGTGATCGATTGGGGTGGGGTGTAGAGAGGAAAGATGGGGTATGGTAGGGCAGGTGTGCGGGTGGAATGTGGTGTGATGGATTAGGGTAGGGTGTGCGGTATGGCAGGGTGGGGTAGAGTAGGGTGAGTGTAGGCCGATGACCGCGGTGCATCACGACCCACTACACACCTGACCCACCCGTTTTACCGGCTGGTCACATGTGTATGTGTGTGTGTGTGTGTGTGTGTGTGTGTGTGTGTGTGTGTGTGTGTGTGTGTGTGATTGCGCGTGCTTGCGTGCGTGCGTGCGTGCGCTGGAGACCCGACCTTGACCCGCATTTCCCCCGCCCCGCCCCTCCCCGCCACATCACACCGCAACACACCCCGCACCACAGTGTAGAGACTCAGCACACCACAACACACTAAACACCACCATGCCCGATCTCACCACACCACACACTGCCCCAGCGCACTACACCACACACCACTCCAACACACTACACCGCTCTACTCCAGCACACTGCACCACACCACACACAATACCCTAGCACGGTACACAACACTACACACCACATTGCACCTTACACTACCCCAACACACCGCACCTTACCTCATCCCACCACACCCAACACTACCTTGCCACACCACACCGCGCGGACGGGGCGGGATCGGGGAGGTGGATCTGTGAATGGAGCAGGTGTGTGTATGTATGTATGTGTGTGTGTGTGTGTGTGTGTGTGTGTGTGTGTGTGTGTGTGTCAGCGTGTTGCCCCTGGGGGAAGGTCGCCTAGGGGGAGGCCGGAAAGGCAACTTTGGACAATGACAGGACAAGAAAAAAAAAAGTAGACCAGACCCGGGCGGTGCTGCGTCATGGCTGGGCTCACAAACCTGAAGGGCCGGTTTGGCGGGTCCCGGTGTCCACTACGGCCGCCGCTGCCATATTTCCGCCACCGCCACGCCGCCGCCGCAACCACCACGTGCCTACCGCTATGACGTCACCGTGTCTGCCGCAGCAACACAGTGGGGACACCCAACGAACCTGTTATGCGAACCCACTTGGCCTTATTTCCAAATCTTTTCCTCCTACGAACACTTGGCTGGGCCTTGTGTCTCGGGAAATGCAGCAGACGATCAGGTACATTCTGAAGGTTCTGAAGTGTTGATTAGTTTGGCAAAGGTGAAATTGTATAAGTTAGACAATGGCCATTTGGAAAGAAAAACGCTCATTTATGTATATACCATTCATACAGAATCATTGATCATTTTTTTTTCTCTTTAGTATTGGAAACAAGTATAGTGTGGAGGAAGTCAGTGCAGATTCTGTAGAATTCTTCGAAATGGCTAACGGATGGTGAAATAATTCACTGTCACAGAAGATTCGAGTCACAGTATGGACGCGGTAAAAGATGAATACTAGAAAATAAGTGCAAATCCTTCAACTTAATAGATTTCGAATATCATAGAGGAATTATCTCTTTCATGATCGGTACAACTCTTGTGCAGTATTCTGTTCATCTAACATCAGATATTTGTATTCAGCTGAGTGACTCCTGGGAGTCTGAGTGTTATTGGTCACAATTAATTCTCTCATGGTCGGGACAGCTCTAGTAGGCTATTCTGCTTCAGCTGACGCCAGACGATTTAAATAAGCTGGGAGAGAGTCGCAGGATTTTGAACGTTTGTGTTGCCACCATTTATCTTCTTATGATCGCCACAACTCTAGTAATGTATTGAGCTGACTTCCGACGATTTTCAGAAAGAAAGAAAGAAAATGTAGCAGGAAGGGGGAGGTGGTTGTCAGATGATTAGATAAGTGATCTGCTTTCGAAAGGCTGTGAGTTCAGTCCCAGGCTGGAACAGGGAACAATTTAAGACTTTTAATTTCGTTAAAATCGTCAAAAATAGACTTCATTGATCTCTCACCCGGTCAACTGACAAACAAACAAACAAAAAAGAAATCACAGGGTAAGGTCACTGTTGACGTGGCCCTTTGACCTTGGCATTTGACCTATTGTTCTCAAAATCTTTAGGTTTTCGCAGTGGATGACCCTCAACCCTTCCGCCAAGTTTTGTTAAAATCGAATGAAAACTATAAGAACTGTTCGATATATCTTACGGCTGAAACTGCCGTGAGAATAGTTCCGGCTTTGGAAAAAAAACTCAATTTTTATCTAAATGTACCCAGTCCTGGTGGAAATGTTGAGGGTCATCTAGTGAGGAAACCTGTAATTTTCTAGAAAGATATCTGTCTGTCTATCTATCTTTTTATCTGTCCGTCTGTCTGTCTATCTAGATA